>NC_090767.1:12341411-12366411 GCF_036898095.1 Palaemon carinicauda
ATAATGCTCAAGAGGCTGATCTTATATGCATAAAATCAGCGCCCAAGTCACCTCTCCATTAAGCTGGGAGCAGAGAGGACCAGGCAAAGGCTGATTATGACTCAGCAAGTAGACCTGTAGGCTAGCCTCCTGAGACCCCTTCCTTACCTCACAAGGATGGTGAGGTTACAGACACTACTAGAAGCTATTGAGCTCAAGTGGATCTTGAACTCTCGTCCAATAGATTGGCAGGTAGTGATTTTTCTAATAAGCTACCACAAGCAAAAGAGGTAATATCACCTAAAAATATATGCTAGTAATAACCAATTATTTGGGGATTTGAATAAAAGAATTAACAAAGTGTAGGAATTTGCACACAGCTGTAGATGTCTAAAGGACAGATCATATTTATGTAACTGCAGGTGCCAGGATTCATAGTGGATACACCAATGCACCTATAACCATTGTATCACCTTCTACTCAACTTACTACCAGGTAAAAAAAACTCTAATTATACCTACTGAACCCAAAGTAATGCATACAATATGTTTTGCAAGTAGTATTAACCGAAAATGTACGCTAACGATAACCTTCTAGGAACTTCTAAAATATCGTCCCTTGAAGGACCTGGAAATGACTTTATCTACACAAATGCAGATGTCATTGAAGTAGAGGAGGCATATGTATAACGGCATATGCAATTGATTCATAGCAAGAAACCAAGACATCCATGACTGTGGTTTTAGTCCATCCCGAACCCAGCAATTCAGAGAAGACTCATTGAAATCTCCTCTCAGGAGAGACCGAAGGGAGGTATGTACGCTAATATAAACAACCACTATTTCGTTGATATATATTCATTTATGTATATATATATATATATATATATATATATATATATATATATACGTATGTATATATACAGCATATATATATATATATATATATATATATATATATATATATATATATATATATATATACGTATATATATGTATATACATACAGTATATTTTATATATATATATATATATATATATATATATGTATATGTATACAGCATATATATATATATATATATATATATATATATATATATATATATATATATATGTATATGTATACAGCATATATATATATATATATATATATATATATATATATATACGTATATATATGTATATACAGTATATATATATATATATATATATATATATATATATATATATATATATACAGTATGTATATATATATATATATATATATATATATATATATATATACAGTATGTATATAAATATATATATATATATATATATATATATATTTATATATACGTATATATATGTATATATACAGTATGTATATATAAATGTATATATATAAATATATGTATATATATATATATATATATATATATATATATATATATATATATACGTATATATATATATATATATATATATATATATATATATATATATATACGTATATATATATATATATATATATATATATATATATATATATATATATATATATATATATATATATATATATATATATACTGTATATATATACATATATATACGTATATATATATATATATATATATATATATATATATGTGTGTGTGTGTGTGTGTGTGATCGTGTGTGTGCGTGTGTGTGTGTGTGTATTTAAAAAAAAATAAACAAAACCAGTTTAAAATCGATCAAGGGAAATTGTTAAAATTATCAATTTTATCAACTATCAAAGAGAACAGGAATTTCATCACCATAGTCACTATTGAAAGTGCATCATATATTCATAGGACAATATTAAAATAACTTTGATTTGCCTTAGCTCATAAAACTATTCACGAAAATTTAGATCAATATGAAAAATGTATCTTAAGCCAAAGTATGAGATTTTGATGAAGAGTACCATATACTGTAAAAGCATAAGTATCGTATAAGTATATGGTCTTAATTTATTACTTATACTTGCTATAATTGAAATATAATATCAATAATACTAAAAAAATTATTCTATATATTCATTAGAAAGAAAGTACCAAAATGGAAATTTTCCAATGGTATTTCATGAACTGGCATTTGTCTCTTTTACTTAGCTGAAAGAGCAAACCACTATTCCCTAACAGTCTGCCCAAATGAAGTATTCCTATTGGCTAAGGACTATGTTTCTTTGCCGTTTCCCGAAAGGAGTGTTCCTATTGGCTAATTTCCTTACCCTTGCCCGAATGGAGTGTTCCTATTGGCTAAGGACATCGGAAGATAACTCTCATGTCGTTCCTAAAGGCTGGATTCTCTTTCCAATGTTTTACTTCCAAAATGACCTCACTGAGGACATCTATTGGGACCTTTAGGAATATGGCACAGTTCACTCAATCAACTGAAAAATTATTGTATTTTTTATTTAAAAATACGTGTAAAATATTCATTACATATAATAGATGAATAAGATATAAAATTAGATTATTTTACTCAATAACAATGTCTAGATAAACAGTATATTGACATTTATAAAATAATCTGAAAGAGAAATACTCGTATACAGTTTTGGCAAAATTTATTTAGCACCCCAGGAGGGGTCCAGAATTGCCAATAAATTAATGAGGTAGAATATTTCTATTTACAGGAAAAAGAAACTCACTTGGATGATGTATAAAGCAAAAAATATATATTTTGAAATATAAATTCCTCCTCCTGCTAAAGAGGTCATGAATAAAATATTTAGTTTGATTGCTTTTCTTTCAAAGTCGAAAGGTTTGCAGCCCTTATCACTAAGTGGACAAGGATGTAAACATTAGATTCTTTTAGCTTTTAACTTATATAACAACAAAATATTTATAACCAAAACAATCGGTTCAGGTAACTATCAAAAGTTTCTTGTTATAAGTATGAAGACAATATAGTGATAAAGGCAGTAATCAAGACATATAATTCTTCACATATCCTTTCATCTAAATTCGAAAGGCACTACCACCAGACAACACTAACTAAATCAGAAAGGATTCTTATCATTAGGATATTAATTTTGGTCCTACTCTCAATGCCGTATTTCATTTATCTACTTATCCCTAGATTCCATATGATTAGCAGTTCAATAAGTCTGGAATATTAATTCGAAATGGATAAAACTCGGTCACAGTGCAAATTGGACACGGTGCAAAAATTGGTTAAGGTACAGATTGGTCAAAGTGCACATTAGTCAAGGTGCAGACTTGTCAAGGTACAAATTGGTCACAATGCAAACTGGTCAAGGTGCAGATTGGTCACAGTGTAAACTAGTCACTCGGCAAACTGGTCAAGGTGCAAATTCGTTAAGGTACAAATTGGTCACACTGCAAATTGGTCAAGGTGCAGATTGGTCAAGGTGCAAATTCGCCAAGGTACAAAATGGTCACAGTGCAAATTGGCCAAGTGAAAATTGGTCAAGGTGCAGATTGCTTTAGGTAAAAATTGGTCACGGTGCAAATTAGTCAAGTTGCAGATTGGTCAAAGTGCAAATTGGTCAAGGTGCAGATTGGTCAAGGTGTAGATTGGTCAAAGTGGAAATTGGTCAAGGTGCAGATTGGTCAGGGTGCAAAGTGGTCAGCGTGCAGATTGGTAAAAGTGAAAACTGGTCAAGGTGCAAATTGGTCAAATTGTAGATTGGTCAAGGTGCAAATTGGTCAAGGTGCAAATTGGTCAAAAGTGCAAATTGGTCAAAAGTGCAAATTGGTCAAGGGTCAAATTTATTTGATCAAGGTGCGAACTGGTCAAAGCGGAAATTTGTCACGGTCCAAACTGGGCAAGGTGCAATTTGGTCAAGGTTCACATTGGTCTAGGGGCACATTGGTCAAGGTACAAATCGGTCACACGAGAGTGTTAATAATGTTTATTTGAAATTACAATTTGTGAATCAAATTTAAAAGTCCGTCTTTGTTAAATCATTGACTGTGTTTCTAGGTGACATAGGCAATACTGGACGTTCTGTCCATATCTAAAAATTGTCCTTTTTTATAGAAATGCCCTTTTTTAATTAAATAGAATCTTGTAGTTCATTTGTTGGTCTTCATTTTTTATAATACCCAATATAGAATACTATGTGTTAACGTTTCAAATAACACACAGCGTTTTTCAATACATACGTTGAGGCCTACACGGGTTCCTTTTTTCGAAATTTATGAATATTTAATTTTGAGAAGGCTTTTTTAGGTAAGAACCATTTAAAATGTAACGAAATTTTTACTAATTTACAGCTAACATCGTCTAATATAATAATTTTCGAATATTTAAAGTAGGCCTAATATTTTTTTTCATTTTATGATTAACGTATGTACACTACAAAGAAGACTGGCCCAACAACATCGTATAGTCAACAACAACAACAACAAATGCATTCGCTTCTAGCCCAATGCAGGACAAAGGCCTCAGTCATGTCCAGGGGTATGATCAGTTTTCCTACCTAGGCCTATACTGTTCAACTGCAGATAAATGTTGTTTAAAAAAGGTTTCCAATTCAAATTCAAGTCAAATATCAAACCTAAAACCTTCAGAGTACAACAGTTAAGTTGTTGTACAGACACAGATCTACTGTATATATGTTTTTTACTATCTTTTATTCGTGGCAAAAAGCTGTTATTAGTAGATTGTTTGAAACTTTTTTTATATGATTTTCCTGTGTATTAACAAAACATAATAAAATACAAATATCATAAAAGAGCATCATTGTCTTTTGAACGCATATTTAAAAGCTCAACAACTGGGAACTTTTCTTGTGTCTACTTTTGATCAATATAGTTACTTATAGACACCATGTACAGTAAATGGTACTTATATAGACCGAGTACAGTAGCCCAAATAGTACTTATATGAACTATGTACAATAAAAGGTATTTAAATGGACCACGTACTCATATAGACCATGTACAGTAAACGGCACTTATATAGACCATGTACAGTAAACGGCACTTATATAGACCATGTACAGTAAACGGTTATATGGACCATGTACAGTAAACTGCACTTAAATGGACCATGTACAGTACACGGCACTCATATGGACCATGTACAGTAAACGGCACTCATATGGCCTATGTAGAGTAAACGGCACTTATATGGACCATGTACAGTAAACTGCACTTAAATGGACCATGTACAGTACACGGCACTTATATAGACCATGTACAGTAAACGGCACTTTTATGGACCATGTACATTATTATTATTTCTTGCTAAGCTACAACCCTAGTTGTAAAAGCAGGATGTTATAAGCCGGGGAGCCCCAACAGGGAAAATAGCCCAGTGAGGAAAGGAAACAGGAAAAATAAAATATTTTAAGAAAAGTAACAACATTAAAATAAATACCTCCTATTTAAACTATAAAAACTTGAACAAAACAAGAGGAAGAGAAATTACGTAGAACAGTGTGCCCGAGTGTACCCTCAAGCAAGAGAACTCTAACCCAAGGGACACATGTTATTGTAAATGTGTGTGCGTGCGTGCAAACATAATACCCTGAACATAACTCTCTCTCTCTCTCTCTGGTTACGGTTCGCATTTCCCTTTGCCTACACATATACCGAATAGTCTGGCCTATTTCTTACAGATTCTCCTCTGACCTCATACATCTCAGTGAAGTTGTTAACCCCTTGGGTGAGGAAGAATTGTTGTTTCTCTTAATGTTGTTGTATCCATCGGTGTTGTTTTCTCTGCTGTTCCTTCTAATGTTGTTTTTTCTTGGAGTGAATAAAACCTTCACTGTAGTATTTCTTGATATCTTAATTCCTGTTGTTTGTCTTGCGATGTTGTTTCTAATTTTGTTGTTCCTAATGACATTTTCCTTTAAAGTTGAAATTAAAGCGGGGTTTACACGGGTGAACTTCTCGTCGAGCCTGGCTCGACAACCCTGTGTTTGAATTGATGTTCGAGCGTGTAAACGGGCTATTTGGTTGTCGAGCGCGCTCGTCCAGCGGCTCGATGAAAGTCAGGCTCATCTTGACTTTTGTGGGCGGAGCTACAGTGTTTGATGAACGGTGTGAACGTGTGAACGGGTGTCGAGCATCGAACCTCAGTTGTTATTCAAACCTGCTAGAGGAAACATCATCAAAGAAATGAATAATGGCTGCCATTAATGAAAGCAAGAATGAGAAGGAAGTCGTACTTTGATTTCATACATACATATCGGGCTCATCCAGCTATATAGAAAGTTAAATCAAAAGACTATTCCAATAAAGTAGCCAGAAACAAAGGAATAGCGGACACTCAGTCTTCCATGTGGAGTTATGGCCTTCCTCACAGTTGTATCTACATCTATACGCAAAAAATTGCGTCAGTCATCTGGCTCTAATTTTAAAGCAACAAGCAAGTTGGTGTTTGAAAAGTTCTCTCTTTTTAATAGCCAGTCCTTCGTCCACTTTGATCTTTTTTCCTTTCTTTCTTAGTGCCACTGCTAAAGCAATGGCTATCAAATGGTCCTGGTCGAGAGGCTTTCAGATGTACTGTCTGAAAGCTCTTCGAGCCGTTCTACAAGTAGGTTCGACAACCGGGCTCGGCGAGCTGTTCGGCCGTGTAAACCCGCCTTAAGGGACAGGCGCCAAAAGGCTGGGTAGTAATAAGGCCTCTGTGAGTGTGCACGAGTCAAGTGAGGCTAGATACTTATTCTCTATCCCTGGGCGAGGATAGTTACTTTGGAACATGTGAACTGTCTCGATTCCTTCAATGCCAGAAGGGCGTATGTGACAGTGGAAGGATTTCCTTCTCTATTCCCTTGTCTTTAAGGTCGATGATAACTCAGGAGTGGCTTCGATTTACTGCATATCGATAAGGTCTGTTTTCATAGAAACTATTTGAAAATTATCATTTTGTAATAAATGTGAAAATGTTATAGACAATATTATGAAAATTATTAATAAATAAAACATCATGAACAATATAAAAATGCTTATATTTCAGAATACGAATAACTCGAGTGACAGATGAGCAGCGTTGCCAAAAATCCTCCTGACACCATCATTTCCCTTACTAATATTGATACTAGATTTGAAATTTACATTTGGCACAATTTAGGCTAATAAAAATCTACTCTTTAGCATTACAGAGAATAATGGAATATCTCTCTCTCTCTCTCTCTCTCTCTCTGTCCTCAAAGAGAAAATTGAGAGAGAGAGAGAGAGAGAGAGAGAGAGAGAGAGAGAGAGAGAGAGAGAGAGAGAGAGAGAGAGATTTAAAACCAAAGAAGCACATGAACGAACCATCAAAGGATTTCTCGTCTCTGAGTCCAAACGTTCGATTCCAAAATTGTAAATCATAACTTTATATTAGGAATTTTTGTTTCATTTTAGTCTATATTACGTAAGATTTCAGTTGAGAACAATGGTTTGATTTTGGAATGTCTTTCTCCTAGACCTAGACCATAGCTAAAGAGTCTCTCCTACCCTTACCAAGAGGAATGTGGCTACTGAACAATTACAGTGCAGTAGTTAACCCCTTGAGAGAAGAATTGTTTGGTAATCTCAGTGTTGTCAGGTGTGTAAGGACAGATGAGAATGTGTAAAGAATAGGCCACATTATTCGGTGCATGTAACCAGAGAGAAGGATCCAATGCTGTAATGTCTTGTCAGTCAAATGATCCCATAACTCTCAAGCGGTGGTATCTCTAATGGGGAAAATAGCCAAGTGAGGAAAGGAAAAAAGGAAATAAATAAATTACCAAATTAAAGAGGTCGTTCTTTAACTTGGTAATAGCTGGAATAAAACTTCTAGACTACTATGTGATTTTAAATTGATGAGAGAGAGAGAGAGAGAGAGAGAGAGAGAGAGAGAGAGAGAGAGAGAGAGAGAGAGAGAGAGAGAGAGAGAGAGAGAGCACATACGAACGAAACGTCATAAGCCTTCTCTTCCCAAAGTCATAATGTTCGATTTGACTTATCAACATCGGCTTCGTTTTCAAAATTTGGATTTAAAATTGTAAATCATAACTTTATATTATAAATATATGTTTTATTTTAGTGTATGACTGAGTAACCTGATTCACAGATGCCTATTCTATTCTTAAAACCGTAAATGATTTACAATGATAACTACTTATGCGAAGTCGAAGCTTGAATTGAAGGCATTCGAACACTAGGTAAGTCTACTTCCCGATTAGGATAAAGTAAACGAATTTGATACGTAAAACTAGGCCTATGCCAATTGTTTTCTATGTAGGTTTTCTCTATTGTTTGAATAATTTTGGCTTAATTACTTGAGAAGATAATTAGTTTTTCATACAGTTAGTCTAGTGAAATGGGATAGTCCATTGCAAGCAGCACCTTGTTATGGTATATGAGTGGTGTGTGTGTGTGTGTGTGTGTGTGTGTGTTTGTGCAAGCATAATACCTTTATTCAGATTTTTAGACGTTGATAAGTCGATTTAAAAATATATATACTTGAAAATTTGCATTTTATAAAGTAGGAGAAAAAATATAGATGATATAACGAAAATAGCAATGAAAGACACAATATTAACAACATAGAAATATAGACGTTCCATAAATCGAATGATTCTAGTGACGATGAGAAAGCAGTGTTGCCAAATTTCCTCCTGACAACATCATTTTCCTTAATAACACTGATACTGCATTAGAAAATCCATTTACATTTGGCACATGCGAGGCTAATCAAAGACTATGCTTTAGCATGGTAGAAAAAATACTAATTATAACTCTCTCTCTCTCTCTCTCTCTCTCTCTCTCTCTCTCTCTCTCTCTCTCTCTCTCTCTCTCTCAAATTTGATATCTGTTCTTCTTGTTCCTTTCGTTTTTTATTACCATGAAACGTAATTGAGTGTGTGTGCGTGCAGGGATATAGAGACGGAAGTCTAAGCAGAGGTCTGAGAGAGAGAGAGAGAGAGAGAGAGAGAGAGAGAGAGAGAGTTGCTTCTCTCTTATGGGAACTTGCTCGTTTCCTTCAATGCCAGAAGGGCGTATGTGACAGTGGAAGGATTTCCTTCTCTATTCTTTTATCTTTAAGGTCGATGATAACTCATGAGTAGCTTCGATTTACTGCATATCGAAAGTTAATTTCTTTTTTTATTCGGGAATATATTTGAAACTGTCATTTTGCTTTAGAGAAAATTAATGTCTGTAATGAAACTGAAAGAAAAAATACATTCTGAACAATAATTAAATTTGATATTTCAAACATCGGATGAGTCTGATGAGCGGCGTTGCCACTTTTCCTCCTGACAATATTATTTCCCTCTCTAACACTAATACTGCTCCTGGCTTTCTACTTACATTTGGCAACAAGTGAGACTCTTCGAAGTATTATTATTATTATTATTATTATTATTACTTGCTAAGCTACAACCCTAGTTGGAAAAGCAAGATGCAATAAGCCCAAGGGCTTCAACTGGGAAAAATAGCCCATTGAATAAAGGAAATAAGGTGATAAATAAATGATATAAGAAATAATTAAAAATTATAAATATTTTTAAAAACAGTAACATCAAAACAGATATTTCATAAATAAACCCTAAAAAAAGACTTATGTTCATCAGAGAAACATTTGCTACCCCAAAATTCACCTCAAAAAGTAGACAGCTTTTCTACCATGAAAATTGGCCGAACACCAGATATGTCTCAAGTCATGTCTGAGGCCTTAGTCCTGCAGTGGACTGCATTTGTTATTGTTGCTGTAGCTTATTTTGTATACATATATATATATATATATATATATATATATCTATATATATATATATATATATATATATATATACTAATGACCAATTATCATATCCTCAGACACTAGGCCTAAGCGAGCAAGGATTTTTCTGAACACAGACGGATGGACAGAAGGATGTCCAAAAGGATGTTAGTGTCAATAATGATGAATAGAGGCCACTTTTTTACCCTCAACTTTTTCCAGTTGCTCACTCATTTCATGATTTTTGTCCTCCATCTCCCTTGATTTAATTAAATATTCTTCCTTAAGACCTTTTAACTCCTCTAAGAGGCAGTTGTACCTTCCATTCCTGACCAAATCATTGATTCTAGCCTCAGTCAGACTCATCTCCAGCCTCTCTTTCTCTGTTTTCATCTTTCTAATGATCCCCCATTGCTCCTCAATTGTCTCTTTCAGTTCCTCAGTCTCTTCCTCAAATACAGATTCCAACCAATGAATAAAGGTCACTTTTTTAATCCTTAGCTCTTTCCAGTTGCTCACTCATTTCAAGATTTATTTGTCCCATCTCACTTAATCTATTTAGATATTGTCCGATGGAAGCATCTTTATTAGATAATTCCTCTTTTAGGTGATCGCTGCTTTTTTGAAGATGTTGCAACTTGGTCGAGAATTTCTCAATCTTGATTTCTTTTTCCTTTTGAAGAGTTTCGATTCTGTTGGAGTGACCTTGAGTCTCTGCTTTCTGTTCCTCTATTTCTTCCTCGAGTTTGTCTTCTCTCTTAATTCGGGCTTCATTTTCTTCCTGAACTTTTTCAAATTGTTGAGTCAGTCCAAGAATCTTTTGGTCCTCAGTTAATTTATCTAAATGATCACCTATTGTAATCTCTTTATTAGAGAGTTCACTCTTTAGTCGCTCCTTGGTTAGTTGAAGATCCTGCAACTTGGATGAGAAATGTTCAATTTCCATTTCTTGATCCTTTTGAAGAGTTTCCATAGTGTTGGAGAGACGTTGAATCTCTGCCTTCAGCTCTCTCTTTTCTCTTCTTCTAGTTTAGATTCCACCTGGCATCTAGAGTTGATCTCTTCCCAGGCACACTCCGATTCTCTGTCCAAAAACTCAACTCGTTTTTCCATCTCCAGTTGAATATTTTTACCTAACTCCTTTAGTTCCTTTTCTTCCTCCTCTGTGGACAAGAATGTCCACAACAGGACATTTTCTGCCACAATCATACCTACCAAAACATCCCAGAATCAATTGCCAACACTCTTTTGGGGAGCAATAGTTCCACCCTCAGTTCCAGTGACGAAGTCTGGCAGAAATTTCCCCAGAGTTCCAATAGATTTCAGATCAGTCGTGAGCGTTTCCAGTTTCTGTTCCATAGTCTGGACCTTCAGTTGACACTGCTGAAGATCCTGCCGTGATTTTCAGAATCCTCCGACCACAGGGAAGGAGGATAACAGTCCCAGGAGGACGGGAACGTCTCCGATCCCGCCCTCAGAGTAGTCATTCCTCTTGGGCAGTAGCCAAGAGACCATCCTGAACGCGAAGGAGTCCTGAATTTCCTTCATTCGTCCTTCGAGTTCTAAGAAATAGCTCTCACACGCCGACTGCTGCTTCTGAAGATCAGCTGTAAGCTGTGATGCCTTGAATAATCCTCCAAAAACCCCGTTGAATGCTTTCCTCATTGTGCTGATCCCTGTTCGGTACATACCGAACATGGTGTTCAAATCTATGTTAGATTACCGTATGTTTCTCCTTCGACCAACCTTATTTTGAAAAACCAGAAGCGATCTCCCGGAGACCCTCAAGATCCCCTCCCAGCTCGGAGTCTCTCACACATTCATTCTTTGAAGCCTCCGGAGAATCTTCCGAACTGCTTCAGGGAAATTCCTCCTCCTCTTATTTTTCATCTTGCTTTATATTATCTATCTTATTATTCACCTTTCTTTTCTTCTTCCGAGGATGAATCTAATTTTTCCATTGATTAAAAATAATAATAATAATAATAATAATAATAATAATAATAATAATAATAATAGTAATAATAATAATAATAATTATTATTTACTATGATTTTGCTCAGTTTTTGCAGATAGAAGTAGTTCATGGTTGATTGAAATCCGGTGAACAAACTAATATTTTTTCTTTATCATGACAAATATTCACACTACACACACTCATGCACATGGAGAGAGAGAGAGAGAGAGAGAGAGAGAGAGAGAGAGAGAGAGAGAGAGAGAGAGAGAGAGAGTCTCTTTCTCGCCCACGCACTTCTAGAACCAAACTAAGCGGCCTTGCTTTTTTCATTGCAAATCTATTTGAAATTTCTTCTGCCTTATTTAATCCTAACATGTCTCTGTTCAAGCTTAGTTAATCTTCCCTCTTCCATTTCGGTGTCGAAGCCACGTTTTCAGGCGATGAAGGTGATGCCGTTGTTAGTGTTTGTAGGAGTCTATGTATAGTGGAGAAGTAGGTCTGTATTACCTGTCCTAAAGGTTGTGGTGGTCTGTTGGTAATGTCCATACCATGCCTGGTGATCCCCAGACTGGGCTTGGAGTCCTGCTCAAACTCTTTAGTTCCTTTGGTCACTGTAACCTCACTATCATTGTGAGCTAAGCATTGCTAGGGGTGTTGGGGGAGCCTATAGGTCTACCTGCCGAGTCATCAGCAGCATTGCATTTGTAGGTTCTCCTTTCTTGCACCAGAGACGGTAATCTTTTGTGATGTAATGTCCCTGTTTTATTTTTGGACAACCAAGGTGGCACTTCATGTTCGCTCAAGTTTGGTTTTGAAAGATTCTATAACCGACGCTTATCTTCTCAGTTGCTAAGTGTATCTTTTTTTGGCCTGATTTTGATTGATTGATTGAAAGTTTTCTGGCATCCTGACATCTAAGGTCATTGACGCCGATAGCATTTATTATACATGAAAAATAAAAGAGAATTCAATTAAAACCATAAAAGTTAAGAAGTCATTATAATAGTTAAATAGTTTTCAGAAGACCTGCTTCTGAAATAAATCTAAAAATGCCGCTCGCATAGTAGGACACATCATGTCCAAGAATCTTGGCAAGGATGAACCTGCCATCCTCACCTCGAGCCTCAAACAAATCCAGTTTTCGCTGACTTGAAAGTTCTGCTTTTTGCTATGCAATTCACTATGTCTGCCTAAGCTTCTCCACTTCCAACTAATGTCTTTAATTAAGGCGAGGCCATAGTTGTGCAGGGTAGTCAGACTTATTTTCATTACTATTTTTTATTTTCATAATAAACACATTTCATCTATCAGTGGCCTTTCGTATCTAAAAATGACTTTAGCTGTGGTTCAGACAACTTGATCTAGTTTTCGGAAAGAAACGAAAAAGGAATCGGTAACTTCAAGGGTCAACTATGTTCAAGGACAATAGAAAAAACACATGAGCAAATTTTAATAACAGCCGATTCAAATTTTGAGGGTCTTTGATTAATATTCGTGGACAGTTTTTCAATATTTCTATACCCTCACCTGTGGTGTGATGTGTATATTTATGAGAGCCAAATTTGAAATGTCAGGTATCAATAGTCAATAGGAATTTTTTTTTCGATGTCTGTACAAAGATAAGCCCTGAAATGACCATCAGTGTATTTATGATTTCCATATTGCATTTCTTCCTGTTATCAGTGATGACTGATATCATTTTCAAGAAATACTATAGAGATAAATGTCTTCCATGTTGTTCAGTGGAAATACACTCAAGTGGAAGTACACAGCACTGCTGATAATCAACATGTGTTGATAATAGAATTGTCTAAGAGAACTTAGCGGCCATTTTGGATTTTGCCACATTACAGAGTTAGTTCAAGGTTTGGGGAGGGTCACCCCTGCGAATTTTGCTGTGCTATATCAAAATATATCACTGAAAGTTTGTCCCTAAACAGGGGTCACGGATCCTTGATATTTTACTATTTATCATTGTACCGATTATTATTATTATCATTTATCGTCGTAGAGAGAGAGAGAGAGAGAGAGAGAGAGAGAGAGAGAGAGAGAGAGAGAGAGAGTCTGATGGCAATCGCTACATTTTCTGATAATTACTTTTCAAATACTCCTCTGTTTTTTCTAACCTTCCTTACAAACACAGTAGTTGTGTTTAAATACACCATTCAATGCTTGATGGTGTGCTTCCATCCAAGGTATCATCAACCCCTCCATGAAAAATTACCAGAGATATCTTTTTGTAAATATTTAATTGGTGTTAAAAAGAACATGATATGCCTAGAAGCCAGGTCTCTTTTTATGGAACATGTTGCAGAACATAGGGAGTTGACTTTTATATATACTGATGGCTCCAAATCTGATGCTGGCGTTGGATTTGGAGTGCATAGTAATGATTTTAATTATAGAGGTTCACTTCCTCTAACAGCTTCCATATTTACTGCCCAACTGTATGGCATCCTAGCCGCTTTTGAGAAGATAGCATTAGAGGAGGGAAGTAATTTTACCATTTTTAGTGATGCAAGGAGTTTCCTTCAAGCTTTAGAAGTTTTTAATTGTAGTAACCTTATAGTTTTAAAGATTTTAGAATGGCTATTCATTATTGGACTGGGAGGTATAACAGTTCAATTTTGCTGGGTTCCGGCAAACGTAGGTGTGTCTGGGAAGGAGGAGACAGATTCACTGGCAAAGAATGCTGTAGCCGAGTTACTACCAAAAAGATATCCCATTCTCTGTTAAGATTGTTTACCTTACATTAAGAATTTGATTTCTAATAATTGACAACAACATTGGGATAGTTTAATTGGAAATAAAATGAGAGAAGTAACAAATGCCATATCTCCTTGGAGGTATAACATAATGCCCCGAAAGTGGGAGACTTCTCTTTGTCGTCTTCGCATTGGTCAAACTCGGATAACAAATGAATGTCTGCTAACTGTCCAAGACCAGTCATATTGTGATGACTGTTTGGTACCCTTGACAGTGAAGGATTTGTTGACGGAATACCCCACTTATAGTACCGGAAGAAATACACATCTGGTTGTGGCTCGAGGTGAGGATGGCAGGTTCATCCTTGCCAAGAATCTTGGACATGATGTGTCATATTTTCCTATCAGTATTTTTAGATTTATTTCAAAAGTAGGTCTTCTGAAAGCTGTTTAACCTTTATAATATCTCTGCTTTTATGGTTTTCATTGATTATTCTTTTATTCTTTATTTATAATAGATTATATCGGCGTCAATGTCCTTAGATGTCAGGATACCAGAAAAGTTTAAATCAATCAATCAATCTACTTTGGTTGACTAAGTTGCAAATAGCTGTGTTTTCCTTCAAAATAGATTATTCTTTGAAGATATTTTAATAAGTCTTTAGATATTAGAGTAATTTCAGTCTGATTTTAAATACATTACTTACTCAAATAAAGTTCGTACGATGGAAAGAAAATTCTTTTTTTTTGGGAAAATGATTGTTTCAATAAAAAATTAGTTTATTTTACAAGGTGAATATAAAACAGCCAGCTTGTTGTACGCTTCACTCTTGTATATATACCTCTGAAATACTAAATGGTGTTCATACATGTCTCCTGGTTAAGCCTATTATATTCCAAGTTGTCTACTTAAATATATCCTAGTCAAAATGCAACTTTTATAGTTAATGGAGAGATTAACCAGAGAAACGAAGAATGTGGTTGAGGTCCCTGATTGTCGTAGGAAATTTGCCCCCAGATAGGGACATTCTAGTTGTTAGAGGCACACAATTGAGATGGTTGCATTCTGTTAATTATTGTTTGTGTGGGAATCTCAACTGCAGGAATATATCCTTCTTAGCACAGGTTGAAATCAAAACACAAGTTAGCTCATCCTTTTGCTTGTCTAAATTTCATAGTTTTGCGGTTTCATAAATACAGTGATTGAAAGTAAATATATCGAATATTACGATAGAAAATACAGTACAGTATATACATTGTAGTGAATAATACTAGGGGAAAATACCTCTGATCTAGGGATATTCTATTGCTTGTCTAGGGATGTTTTTGACTGCTGTGGAAGGAGATTCAGTCCGTCATAAACCCGGTCGGAAAAGGACTTGGTTTTTAACTAGTGCTGTGAAAAATTGAGGGGAAGGGTAAGGAGACATTTAACGGCTTTCTTTCTCTTATTTTCTCTCTGATGTTTAATCACCATAAACTCTAAAGATTCATTTCCTTAAATTGGCGAAGAAAGTTTACATGGAATTTGTGAGAGGTTATTGTATGCGATATTCCAAGTGGTTGTAGTCATCATTAGTGTGGTTTTGAGTTCCAAGTAGGAACACTAAAATCGATTTCAATCGCAGTTGTTAATAAAGGAAGAAATTGAGTAATTACCAGAACCATTGCATGGTCACAGGTGTAAATTCTCTACTGGCGCCAGAGAGGAATTTAGAGGGCCTATCTTAGGAATTTTTTTTTAATGTTTTATTTAAAATATTATTTTAGTTACATATTTTCTTTTTGAAATTGGAGGCCAATTGACTTCAATTTTTTTTTTGCATAGTCTACCAATTGTTGAAAATTGTGAAAAAAAAAAAACTTAATTTGTGCATAATTTTTTTCTGGAAAAGTTAAAAATAGCTTCGTCAATATTAGATGCTTGGTAAAGGTAGATATTGAGGAATTGTGTATGAATAAACTCACAAAACAATTCATTAGTTGACATAAAGATACAATCGTGAGCAACTGAACGTGCACATCGTATATAAATCAAATTTATTTATCATTTTACCTATGTCGAAAATTAATGCCTGTACTAATTCATCTTGCACAACCCCTTATCAGATATCATTCATTTGGAAGGAAGTACACACAATTCCTGATAGATGAAAACAACTATTAGTTTTAGATATCTTCCTTTGGTCTCAACCAACGGCAGTCTTAGGATGTTCATCATTTGTACAGCTCTGCATTCTTGTGAAATAAATGAATTTGTTTAAGATTCTTGAATCGGTGCCTACCATCTATAGGTGTTGTCAACAGCCTAGTTTGACAGATACTGGCAGTATCAGCCACACTCACCAATCTCTCTCTCTCTCTCTCTCTCTCTCTCTCTCTCTCTAGGACGAAAATTAAAGTGATATATTCATAACAAAAGTCTCACAATTGGGTGATCCTATCAACTACAGTATATATTCTAATCTGGAATAATCCTGTCTCTCATTTACTGGACATTATACTTCAAAAGTTCAATAGTTACAAAGTTTTGAATCTAAGTTGACCTGTACAAGCAATAGCAACTTATTCTGTACCCATAATAGTAATTTGTGTCTCTCTCTTAAATTCTTATATGGCTTAATAGTATTATTATTATTTACTAAGCTATAGCTCTAGATGGAAAAACACAATGTTATAAGCCCTGGGGCTTCAACAGAGAAAATAGCCCATTGAGGAAAGGAAACAAGGAAAAATAAAATAGTCTAAGAACAGTAACATTAAAATAAATATCTCCTATACAAGCTATAAAAACTTTAAGAAAACAAGAGGATGAGAAATAAGGTAGAATAGTGTGTTCGAGTGTACCCTCAAGCAAGAGAACTCTAACCCAAGACAATGGAAGACCATGATACAGAAGCTATGGCACTACCCAAGACTAGAGAACAATGGTTTGATTTTGGAGTGTCCTTCTTCTCGAAGAGCTGCTTACCATAGCTAAAGAGTCTCTTCTACCCTTACCAAGAGGAACGTACCCACTGAAAAATTTTAGTGCAGTAGTTAACCCCTTGAGAGAAGAAGAATTGTTTGGTAATCTCAGTGTTGTCAAGGGTATGAGGACAGAGGAGAATATATAAAGAATATGCCAGACTATTCAGTGTGTGTGTGTAGGCAAAAGGAAAAAGAACCGTAACCAGAGAGAAGGATCCAATGTAGTACTGTCTGGCCAGTCAAAAGACCCCATAACTCTCTAGCGGTAGCATCTCAATGGGTGGCTGGTGCCCTGGCCACCCTACTACCTATACATATATACACACATATGTAATATATATATATATATATATATATATATATATATATATATATATATATATATATAAATATATATATATATATATATAAATATATATATATATATATATATATATATATATATATATATACACATATGTATATATATATATATATATATATATATATATATATATATATATATATATATTATGTATATATATATATATATATATATATATATATACATATATATATATATATATGCAGTACATATTCGAATATGAAATGTTATTTTAAGACACATTCATATAGACACATTAATTTTCCTGTCCAGGTATTATCATCACCATCTTTTTTACCCAAGCAAAGATCTTAATTTGCCCAAGATGATATAAGTATTCCAAGCTGCTTTCTAAAGATGTTCCCCAAATATGCAATTGAACCTAAATATGATATACACATTATCATCGAGGCAGACAATAACCACATCAATGATGTTCCCATTCAATACAGAGGGATTTAATAGACACACATCAGATAGGCATCATAGAGGACAACACTGAATCCATTGCCTTGATTGCAGTCCATGTCTGCTGCAATAATAGTGTGTAGTTGTATTTAGATATTCTCCTTAGCAAGTCCAAGTTCGAAGAGATGAATGTGTTGTAGATAGCAAGTATTTTTGTAAAATAGATACTTTCTTTCTCCACACACACACACACACATATATAGGTATATATATATACATACATACATACATACGTACATATATATATATATATATATATATATATATATATATATATATATATATATATATATATTCATCTGATCGCCTATAGCAAACCTACCTAGTATGGGTGAGCCTGATTAGCACAGCTTTGCTGATCATGTCGATACACAAAACATTCCAATACGTAAAGTTATTCCTGGTCAGAAAAGCATATACAGTATATATATATATATATATATATATATATATATATATATATATATATATATATATATATATATATATACTGTATATATGTATATATATATACTGTATATATTTATATATATATATATATATATATATATATATATATATATATATATATATTATATATATATATATATATATATATATATATATATATATATATATATATATAATGTATGTATGTATGTATGTATGAGAGTAAAACATATTATCTAAAACCCATTATTCAAAACTTCTGATACATTTTTATGAATCTTAAACAGTGAGATCATGTAACAGTTAAATTACGTAATTAACTGTCTGCCTTAACCTATAATAGTGATGATGATATCAAACAATATATTAATCCTTATATTAACCTTTATATTAACACACCATCCAAGACAAAGATATCAAAACCTTTGGTACATTTCAAAATTATTCATAGAAACAAGATGATGATGTTTACAGGTATAGATTTTTGTTAACTATTAATATTGATATATCTTTTGTCTTACAAAATGAAGGAGAATTAGTGTAGTGCTTAAGGTTATTATTATTTTTATTATTATTATTATTATTATTATTATTATTATTATTATTATTATAAAAGTAAATCTACAATCTTCAATGTAAAGGTAGAATGGTTTTTATTATTTTCTTATTAGGTAAATTGACGAAGCCTCCTGCGAGACACTGATGAAGAATTCAGAAGTAAATTAAATTTTAGTTACTTTCTAATTCTAATTAAGAATTTGAGCTATTTGTCCATTCTGTTGTCTGTGTACAACTTTGGGAATTCCTTGAAGATATCACCAACCGAAACTTGAAATAGTTTGTACGACACTGACGAAAATAGTTTGAATTTGTATAAATTCTTGTACACTGAGTACCATTTTAGATATTATTTACTTATTGTATAGATATTTATTGCTGTAATAAAAACGTTTTAACTGTAAGCATATGAAATAATACGTTAAGACAACGTTTAATCCACTAATTAAACGTGTGAAATCATTTTTTTCCTATTTCGTCTGCTCAAAACTTACGATGACGTCATCCCAACACCCTATTCTAGTGTCCTTGCAGCAGTCAGGAGCACCAACCTATGAAACCTCAAAAGACGATTAATCACAGAAAATATGATTAATTGAGCTCATTTATCAATACCAATTATTAGGATTCCTATAAAGAATATAATTTAGGATTCGTGATACATTATCATACAAGCCACTTATATATTATTATTTTTATATTGCATCGTATTCTGTTGGTAGTTAGGGTCTTCATTTCGCTTATGATGGGCCAATGCATTATTAGTTTAGGGGAAAAATAAAGTCAGCCTTACTTAAAATGTCATTAGTTCAATCATATTAGCCTTAATATAAGTATTCAGCAGAACAGTTTAGGAAATTAATTCTAAATGCAAATACTGAAATTTATTTGAAACTATAACTTCCGAGAAAATTGCAAATATGACAATTTTCTAACACCCTTCCTCCCCTGCAGTTAACCAGAACAACCAAGCTTCTCTCAGAGGCCAATAGATGGAGTTGGAAACTTGTTTATAGTTATAATTATCGGGAATTTTGTTAGGAGGAATACCAAAAAGTGACCACGTGGCCAATTAGATATATGAATGCAATATATCATATGACAATAGAAATTCTAATTTAGTGTGGTAATAAAGTTTTGTTTTGAAGCTTCCATTAACCAACAAATCAAACCAAATCAACAAAACAAAACGAAAAACAAAACAAAAACCAACCAACCAACCAAAACAAACCAAACTAAACCGAATCAATACAAAACCTAACCAAACCAATATAAAACAAAACCAAACCAAACATAAAACCCAAACTGAACCAAATTAAATCAAACTATACCAAACCAACCCCACAGTACAACCAAAACCAAAGCAAAAAAAAAAAAAAAAAAAAAAAAACCTAAATCAAACCAATCCAGACCAAACTTAAAACCAAACAGAAATCAAAACCAAACTAAAACCATTTAATAAAACCAAAGCCCCAGCCAAAACCAAAACCAAAATGAAAACTAAACTAAACCCGAGACAACCCAACCTACCATAACACAAACTAAACCAAACCAAACCAAAAACCAAACCTAAACGAAAACCAAACTAAACCAAAAACCCAAACGCATGCCAAACCAAAACAAAGCTAACTGAAACAAACCAAACCAAAACCAAACAAAAACCATAACACAACCAAAACTAAACAAAGCCCTAAACTAAACCAAACCAAACCACCAAACCAAACCGATCCCAAACCCAATCAAAACTTAACCAAACCAAACCACCAAACTAAAACCAAATCAAACCAAATCAAACCAAACTCAACCACCAATCTAAAAATAATCCAAAACCAAAACTAAAATCAAACCAAACCAAACCACCAAACTAAAACAAAACCAAAACCAAACCACCAAACAAAAACCAAAACCAAACCAGACCAAACCACTAAACTAAAACCAAGCCAAACCCAAACCCAATCAAAACTAAACCAAACTACCAAACTAAAACAAAACCAAAACCAAAGCACCAAACTAAAACCAAACTAAAACCAAAAGCAAACCACTAAACTAAAACCAAGCCAAACCCAAACCAAACCACCAAACTAAAACAAAACCAAAACCAAACTAAAACCAAAACCAAACCACTATACTAAAACCAAGCCAAACCCGAACCCAAACCAAGCCAAACCCAAACCCAAACCAAACCAAACCGAAACCAAACCAAACCGAAACTAAACCTAAAACACACCAATGCCAAGATTGATAGATACCATATTAGGGTTAATTTACCATTCTCTTTGACACCTTTTGTAGAAATGAATCCTTCAGTTCAGATATAAGTTTGCTATAGATTTTGTAACTGATTTGTTTTGTGTTCAAAGGAATAGTCTGGCAGTTCAGCGTTTGATTCGACTAAAAGAAAACACATAGATTCGTTGATATTTTAGATTTGTTGCACATCTAGTTTAGATTTTAGTTTTATTATTTCAATGTTCTTCAATAATTACTACATTCAGTTCAGGGGAAGTAAAAACATAAGTTATAGCTATTGCTGTTCCATCTTTAAACAATGAATCTTTATCTTGCTCCCCTTCTCTGTGCAATAGGTTTCATGGCTCTTGGTTAATTGGATATAATAATAATAATAATAATAATAATAATAATAATAATAATAATAATAATAATCATGACGGGAAAACTCAAAATGGAACTGAAGAAAGGATTTGTAAAATGTTTCACATGGAGTGTAGCATTATACAGTTCTGAAAACCTGGACTATAAAAGCAACAGACAAGAAGCCTCTGCCAAGGATTCGAAATGTGGATATGGAGGAGGAGAAGGAGGAGGGTGTTGAAAATAAGTAGGAGAGAGCACAAGACCTGAAGGGAGGGAGGGAGGGAAGCAGAAGGTACCAAGATCTAAAAGAGGTGACCATGAATAGAGAACTACGGAGGACCAATAATCCATGAAAGGACCTCATGCCTTGGGTCAGAACACTATAGGATGATAGAAGGACGCACTGGGTAGTAATATAGCTCACCTTAACAGTATAGGAAGCAACTAAGTTTCAACTGGCTTGCTAGAACAAGCTGTGAGTGGAGTCAAATGTGGCATTTTAATTAACAGCGTCAACACATGAAGTGGTACGAAGTGGTGCCAATGTGAACACTTGTTTTATTCATGAGTTTCCAACCGCTTTTATTCCCTTTGTCAGAAAATAGATCTTGCCTCGTTCTGTCTGCAAATCTAAGTTCGCCTAACAGCGCATGAATGATAAATGTATGGTGACCCCATCTCCTGATGCCCTAATTAGACACGTGCTTAATGGCCAGTCCAGCCCTGTCACTTTCTCTGATTTCATTTCCCAGGATTCTCTGACACCATTTACTTTACTCCCGACTTCTGTCACATTCGTCTGGGTCAGTGGGAACATTACTGATTTAGTTCTGTTATTCCTTGCCTGTTATTTTATGTATTTCTGTATAATATTCGTTTGTTTGTTGACACATTTATTACCTCCGTCAACGAAGTTGGAAGGTTATGTTTTACCCCCTTTTTGTGTGTGTTTGTTTGTGTGTGGGTTTGTTTGTGAATAGCTTCCTGGCCATAATTTCAATCGTAGAGTAATGAAACTTGCACGGATTAACTATTATGTAAAAAGCTGGAAATTATTAAGTTTTGGAAGGTCAAGGTCAAAGGTCAAGCAAAATGTCCATTTCACGTAATAAACCATAAGTTTGGACATCGTTGTCACAGAGACTTCAAACTTGGTTCATATTTGAGTGTATGGAAATCCACGCCAATTAATACATGTTAAGGTCAAAGGTCAAGGTCAAGCAAAAGGTCGAGAAATAAGCGTTTCATTGTATGTATTAATATTGGGAACAGTTATCCGTTTAATACACTTCTTAGCGTCATTCAACTATCTCTTGTTTGACCCATATTCTGAAAATGGTGTTATAAGTATTGGGTTATATAAATAATTTTTGGGTTGGTTTTGTGTGTGTGTGTGTGTGTGTGTGTTTGTGCGTGCGCGCCTGTATCAGTGGCATCAATGTGTTTCCTACAGGAATTCTCGTATTTTCTCAGATTCTCAGGTGTAAGCCTGTGGTTACAAAAACTTAATTTTTTTTTCATTTATTCTGTTACTACAGCTGTGTTTCGACAGAAATGTGTCTTTAACAAGTGATTATTGATTAACGTAATCTTTTTTCATAATTTTACCATTGGTCCCAATCTTTACATTTCTCTGTGTTCTTTCTTCGAAGTCCTCTCTGGGAATATTATTGTCTCTCACCTTCCCACGATTTGTCCAAGAGCTGTCAATTATCTGTCATTGGGGTGTGGGTAGGGAGGGGGTGGTAGGATGGTGGTGCCAGTAACCCCCCCCCCCCCCCCGCCCCACACACACACACACACCTCAATTTATAACCTATTTGTTCGTTCTTGATAAGGTATGAAAAGTTAAGTCTTTACAAAGCAGATGAAGAAAGTAATTTCATTTTTGATATTTGGTTAAAATTTCATGAGTGAATACAACCGTTCATGAAATGTCTTCAAAGTCATCAAGCTCTAAATCTAGGTCACTTACCGGTGATTGTGTCATCAGGCAACTAAATCCAGGTCACATACAGGTGATCATTGCATAACTAGTTAATCTGCTTGACTTTCTCAATAGTTAACTTTGGTTCAGTTGTGAAATTGTAGTCTATGTGATGCTCTTTCTCACAGTAGTTAGCAGCTCTTCTAGGAGGAGGACACTCCAAAATCAAACCTTTGTTCTCTAGTCTTGGGTAATGCCATAGCCTCTGTACCATGGTCTTCCATTGTCTTGGACTGGAGTTCTCTTGCTTGAGGGTACACTTGAGCATGCTGTTCTATCTTATTTCTTATCCTCTCGTTTTTTTTAAGTTTTTGTAGTTTATATGTGAAGGATCTAATTTGAAGTAGTTACTGTTCTTGAAATATTTTATTCTGGTTGTTTATTCTTTACTTGTAGTTTATCTATTTACTTATTTCCTTTCCTTACTGGGCTATTTTCCCTATTGGAACCCTTAGGCTTATAGCATCTTGCTTTTCCAATTAGGGTTATAGCCTGGGCTGTAATAATAATAATAATAATAATAATAATAATAATAATAATAATAGTGATAAGCCTTATATTTTCCACTATAGCCACCAGCAAATCCTTTATACAACAACTGCCTTGCATTTTGCCTTAAATTTTATTTTATATGGATAAAATTTCGTGTAAAAAGTGACTGATGTTTTAACAAAAAAAAAAAAAGATAATTGTAAAGTTGAACACCAATTGCATCTATTATTATTATTATTATTATTATTATTATTATTATTATTATTATTATTATTATTATTGCTTGCTAAGCTACAACAATAGCTGGAAAACCGGGATGCTATAATAATAATGATGATAATAATAATAAAAATAATAATAATAAGTTTGCTGGAGTTTATTTGTATTTTGTCTTGTCTTAAACATTAGTTTTCCTTGCACGGAGTACTGTGCGCATCAGTAGGAGATCTGTGCACATTTTATGCTTCTACATTTCTATTCTCTCTCTCTCTCTCTCTCTCTCTCTCTCTCTCTCTCTCTCTCTCTCTCTCTCTCTCAGCGTCGTATTGCAATTGTAGACTTTGCCCGAGTTGCATCTTAGCGCCGATTTCCATCTTCTTCTATTCCTCCTCCAATTGGGATCTGTTGTTCAGTTTGTTTGAATGTTGTTGTTGTTGTTGTTGCATTGCAAGTGTAGGGCTTTCTCCCTGTCGCACGTGAGCGCTGACTGGCCTCCTAGGTCCCAGTGCTTTTTGCCACTTCAGTTTAAATTCATAGATACATTTCGATCATGTCGGCTTCTCACCTTTGTTCTGTGAATCTTAACTGAAGACACGTGTATAT
>NC_090767.1:12373911-12388911 GCF_036898095.1 Palaemon carinicauda
GGCCAGCACTCCAAGGTGAAAAATAGTTTTGGCTTCTTGAGTGAATTTTGTTCATCACTCTTGATCCTATTAGATAAAAGCCTTGTTCAAAATTCAAATTATTTCGACCGAGGCAAGCGTTTGTCATGAATACGCAATTCTTTCTTGTGTTAACCATATCCCATAGGATTGTTGAACCAGGCTATTGCGTAACTACGCTGATCAAACTTTCTCGTTCTTGTTACTCGGTCTCGTCTTCCCTGATATTATTGGCCTTGCTGTAGCTGGAAAATCGAATATTTTGCCGTGAATACAATCAATGTTCCTCGTTTGACTTAAATGAGGTCATTATTTGTACCCTGTTGTCAAGACGAATCCCAGGAGAGAGAGAGAGAGAGAGAGAGAGAGAGAGAGAGAGGGAGGGAGGGAGGGAGGGAGGGAGGTTCAAAACCATTCCTTCAAGGGGGGGGAAGGGCCTAAGTGAACATTGTTACTTGAAGTCGTTTCCCCCAACACACACAGCAAAAGCTATTTTTCATAACATAACGTTGTTAGTGGCACTTATTAGTTTGCATTAAAAAACTGTAAATGCCTGGCAACATTTATTCCAGGATTTTAATCGTTTTAAAAACTGATGTATTGATGTAAAGGAGTGAGTCTACGGTCACCAACCCGTAAAAGATAATGACAAAGTAAGGTAATATTTACGGTCGCCTTTACTGTACTGAAATGCGGCTGAAAACGGTATATTTTTATGGAAAATTTGCTATTAGAATTACGGATTAGTATTAACAGTGTATGCTTATAATTCAAGTATTCAAAAATTCGGTTCTTGGCCCTTTTAATATATTGATTTGTTCTTTCAGACATTGAGCTACGTAGTACGTAGTAGCAGCAGCAGGCGTTAAAGGTAGAGAGACTTCAAAATATTGACAGTAGTAAGTACTACCAAAACTAAAGTTTTGATATAATCATTTGTATTTAGGTGGTATCCTGTGCTGGTAAATTAATTCTTAACCTTCAAAAGACTTCGGGTATACTTAGGGATATCCAATGCGTGGATTTAAGGATTTAGACAATTTAATATTCATGAAATCACATTATTTAATTCAATATATTTCTGGGAAATTTTTGGTGGAAAAAGAGTGTCTTTATTGCATGTGGGTGGGGGAATAGAGGTATTTTTATATATATATTCTTTGTGTTAGCTAATTATCTAATTGAATTTCGTGTTACGGTTTTTTTATTACCTCCGTCAACGAAATTGGAAGGAGGTTATGTTTAACCCCCCTGTTTGTGGTTGTTTGTTTGTCTGTGTGTGTGAACAGCTTCCTGGCCACAATTTTAATCGTAGAGTAATGAAACTTTCAGGGATTAACTTTAATGTAAAAAACTAGAAATTATTAAATTTTGGAAGGTCAGGGTCAAAGGTCAAGGTCACAGTCAAGCAAAAATATCCAATTCACATAACCAGCCATAAGTTTGAACATCGTTGTCACAGAGACTTCAAACTTGGTTCATGTTATGATTGTATGAAAATCCACTTCAATTAATACATGTTAAGGTGAAAGGTCAAGGTCAAGCAAAAGGTCGTGAAATCAGCTCCTGCGGCGGAGGTCTGCGCTCTACTGAGTACCCCTCTAGTATTAACTCTGCGAACAGACTCTATCAATTACTTGAACCAACTTGAATAGTGTAAATATTTTCCTTTAGTTTCTTCACTGGAGTTAGTCTGATCAACCTTGCCCAAATTTTTCTTGGCTTTATAGGTTCAGTATCAAAATAGTTTTATTTTTCATTTTATTTTATCTCTTAAAATAACCTTTTTATTTGATCACGTGTTCACAGAATTTTGCATTTACACCTGAATTTTCTTTTTCACCTTTTTAAGCGAAACTTATGAAATATGTATGTGTGTATATATATATATATATATATATATATATATATATATATATATATATATATATATATATATATATATATATATATATATATATATATATATATTAAAGGTTTGGGAAGGTTTTTATATTTTGTCATTTTAACGGTGTACTGATTGTTTATTTTTTATTTCTCGTTTATATTTCTTTCATTTCTCACTGGGCTATTTTCTCTGTTGGAGCCCTTGGGCTTATAGCATATCCTTCTTTTCCAATTAGGGTTGTAGCTTAGCTATTTACAAAACTATGGATTCTGTCATTATCCAGGGTACGTCTGATTGAGAGAGAGAGAGAGAGAGAGAGAGAGAGAGAGAGAGAGGATAATATAATAATAATTTGCAGGTAATTTCCCCATATCGCTTTATATATCTCCACACTGACTTGTACTATATTTTCTTAATTCTAAATATAATTCATGATTCATCCAAAGAATCTGATTCATCTATAAAATGTGATTCATCCATAGAATCTGAATCATCTGAATTTAATTCATAAATTAAACTAAATCGAAAGATAATGGAATTATCATTGGCGAGAAGGGCGTGCGTAACATAAATGGTCTCTTCACCGACAATCTCCCAATTTTTCCCATATCTCATTTTCTTCTCCAGGCTTAATTGTACCAACTTTTACCTTAATTTCTTCATTTTCTTTATATTTTATTATTCATCTACATAATATGATTCATCATTATTCAGTTTATGAATTTGAAATTTGAATTAATTTTAGAGTTGTCGTCGGCGAAAAGGCCGTTACCAAAATGGTCTCTTCACCGACAGTATCCAGATTTTTCCCATATCTTAATTTCTTCCTCCACATTTATTTTTACCATATGTTCTTAATTTTATATATTTTTCATGATTCATTTACTTAATATGATTCATCTGGATGCAATTTATGAATTTATTATGCGATTAGTTAATAGAATTTTCTTCGGTGAAAAGGCCTTCGATCTACGATCTATCTTAAACCGTTACTTTGAAACTCATGACATCCTAACGTGATATTTTTTATAGTTTTAGTATATTTGCAAATGATTAATTATTTCTTAGGTTGATTTACGTAATTGTGGATATTTTGCATAATATAATTACCTCTGCCAACGAATTTTGAAGGAGGTTATGTTTTAACCCATATTTGGGTTTGTTTTTGTGAGAGTTTGTTTGTGAACAGCTTCCTGGCCACAATTTTAATCGTAATGAAGCTCGCAGGGATTAACTTGTGTAAAGAACTTGCCTTTATTAAATTTCGAGTGCTCTCTAGTTGGTAGATACACACACACACACACACACGCGCGCGCGCGCGCGCGCGCGCGTGTCTTGATAAGTTTAGTCAAGTTTCAAGCCAAGATGGATGATATCTGTAAGAATGTAGAATGATCTTGGAAATTGATCAATCTTTAGAATTTTCATATTTTTATGGGTTCTAGATATAACTTATGAATCTGCTATAATGAATTCCGCAAAAGAGCTTGGAGTTTTAAATTGCTTTTTTCATACTTTATCGTAATTGAATTCCTGAATAGCTATGTAAGGAGAGAGAGAGAGAGAGAGAGAGAGAGAGAGAGAGAGAGAGTGAGTTTGATTTTAAGCATTTTTAAGTTTTTTCCCTTTCGTTTGACAGTTTGTGTAATAAAGGACAGTCTTTAATTGAAAAGGGGTTATGAATTATTTTATAAATTATGGTAAATGAAATTACTTTGGCTTAATCTGTTTAAAAGAGAAAAAAAAAACCTTCATGCATGTGTATGCCATTCACTGATAGAAGGTGAAATTCTCTCTCTCTCTCTCTCTCTCTCTCTCTCTCTCTCTCTCTCTCTCTCCTTCCTTATTGAAATCCTGAATTGTAAACTAATCCTGCATTTAACACCAGACGAAGAATCGAATTCAGGTTAACCCTTTGTGTGCAATTATCTTGGATGGAAGTAGCAGTTGTGTACTTATGTGCTTAGTACACACTGACAGATTCCTGTTACTGGGGGACTTTTTTTTCAACTTTTATTACTGGGGGACTTTCTGGAACACTGCTCAATATTTACAAAGCAGGGGGAATCTTTTATTTTATCAAATTTATTTTGTTACTTTTCATTTTATTCTTGCCAAGTATGCTTTATTCTTTTGTATGCATATATTTTCCTTTAAACAGTCTTATTTGTCTATATTTTAACATTTATTTGTCTATATTTTAACATTATTTGACTAAACTTATGGAAGCTATGAATATGTAGGCGTAGTATGGAGGAAAGGGCTGTCGGAAGGCGGTTGGCGAAATCGCTATAATTGTCCATTTGCCACCCATATGATTTCCATTGTGGACCCATGAATCTTCTATAGTAAAGGCTTTATGGTATATTTGTAATACCAGGGTGTTTTTGAAGTATTTCAAATGGGTTGTCCTCTTGACAAGTTTGGGCAAATGCTGGAATATGCAAATTTTGGCCGCCATTATATAAAATTCTATTTTGTTCAATATCTCCAGAAACTGGCAAGATAACTTGTCATATGGAATGTCCATACCCATGTTTTTATGGTCAGAGATTAATATAATGACAGAAAAACAGTTGTAAAATGTGTAGTTTTACTTGTGCAGACCTTTTGAGAAAAATATTCAAATCTTATAGAAGTAAATGAAATTCGAACATATTGCAAATGGTTCTTTCATGTTAAAAGGTAATGCTTATGTTCATACTCTCTACTGTCTAGATAAAAACCTTCACCTAGGTGTTGCAAGTGACACTGGGAATCTGATACTACATCATCTCGAATCTTGTACATATCTGTGCTACAACTTACTAATATGATAAGTAAAAATGTGTAATACTGAACACGTTGACACACATCCGGATCTATCTCTTGAAAGAAAAAAATGCATCCCAGCCAATGTGACTGTATCATTCTAATTTAGGACATTGATAAAGCATGAAAACAAGTCAAAAGTTAACATTTCATGCGAGCCTAGCACAAAACAATTAAGCTAGTCAGTGTCTGACTCACCCTCAGAATGGTCACTGTCCTTTTCATTTGCTTGATCACTTGCTGTGAATGGGTTACGACATCCGTCTGGGCCTCCACACATGCAGTAAAAAGTGCAGGATAACTGGGTCCTTTGACAAGAGCAGGCTGTAGAGCTGCAGGCCTTGCCCTCTGCTTTGCAACCACAAATGAGGACATCAATTAGGCCTGGAGGAGCTGGAGGATCAGCAGCTAATGTGGGTGTTGGGACTCCATCCTTCACCTGCCATCCGAACTTACTGATGTCCACTGTTGGAGGGCCTTGCTGATCAGCTGCTTTCCATAATATCATTTGAAGATGTGACCACTGTGCATAGAGCAGAAGGTTTGCGTCTGTAGGAGGCAGGACCATGATACGCATTGGTTTCCCTTTCTTCTTTGTATAGATCCTGTAGCGAGCTGCATTCATTGAGGTCTCTGATGGTTGGCCATAAAATGCTGTAAAGAACTGTTGGCCTGTTTGCAAAAGGGCATTTTCTGAGGCATCTATCTCACCCAGTATCTCAGATAATCCAGGGAAGTTTCCTACCTGCGAGACATTGAGAGCACTGACTTTTCCTTTGTTTAATGGATAGGACACTGTGTCACAACCACTTAGCGCATGCATTCCTAACAGCTGCAAACACTTAGGACCAAGTTTCTCACTGGTTGCATTGATGTCTACAATGTCTCCATTCCAACGTTCCATCTGAACTTTACATGTATGGTGCAGTTGCCTCTTCCAAACCCAGTAAACCAGCAGTACTAAGACATCAGTATCATCACTGAGGATTTTGACTACTCTGTTACACTCAGCGGCCTTCAAGAAGTATGTTATCATTGTGACATCAGCTTCATCATGTAAAAAACAACCGTCTTCTTGACTCTCTACCGTTATTTTATCTCCCATGTTGAAAGAGGATAGTACTCTAGACAGCTGCCTTTTGTTGTGTTTGTTCTTAATAATGGCGTCTCTATTTGGGAGTGGGCTACTGATAGTCAGGTTGTAGTTGGTGCTACTTTCGCCACCACGTCGCATTCTCTCATGGTCTTTGGCTGATAGATCATGACACTTGTCAAAGACTAGAATCTTAACACTATCAGGAGGGTAGAGTGAAACATGGGTCTTAATACTCTCAACAAGGATAGATGCATCAGCACTATGAGGCCATGCACTGTGGTTAAGCAGCTGTTGTGCATCTACAGTAATGGTGTTTGGAGCTATTGGGTTTTACTGTAGTACACCAAGACGTCTGGCAAGTACAGTTTTGTTGCCCTTACGCAAACAGCCATACTCATCAATGAGTGAGGAAGGGACAGCACACAACTCATACTGAAAGATGCTTTCTAACTGCAGCTGACGCTGTTGACCAACCATAAGCTGTCTGAGAAATATGGCCTCCATGTCAAAGACAGTCTTGTTACCAACCTTGATTCCATGCTTTAGCTGTTCCATTGTCTTGATGGGGCTGGAAAGTTTTGCGTGGAATCCAGATGACAGTGCCTTACGAAATGCTGTTGCCATCTTTTGTCCTAGCAACATTGCGTATTCAACATTGACTTCCTTTGGAGCAACCTGGCCCTTTACAATGTTATACTGGACAGCACTCTCAGCTTTTAGTGGGTGGGAGTGCTTTGCCAGCTCTGCAGCAATTCTTCCACGATCATCAGCATCAAGTTTATGCCTTTTTTCACCTTCCTCTTTGTGTTGTGTCTGTGCCGTTGTATTGCAGATTTGGCCCAAGTACAAGTTTTCCGTGGCATCAGAGAGGTAAGCAGAGATGGGGAATGAATCAATCCATTCCGTAACTAACACTATTGACGGTATCATACTTTTCATACCGCCAATTCCTGTTTAATTGTAGTTAGCACAGACTAGCTAAAGGTGCTGCAAATAAAGATATAGAATTATATCACCTTTTATTTCAAGTTCTAGCATTTTGTTTCTGTCAATCACATGTTATCCATATTTATTGGTAGTGTCATAGATTGGTAGTGTCTACGCAGCAATTGAGAAATGCCCATCTCTTTGGAGCAATATCACTCATTTGCTTGGTAACCTCTGGTCATATACTGTTCTTACAGAAAGCTAATCACCAATAGAGCTGCCTTGACGATTAGTACTATATTTCCGTTAAAGATAATTGAAGTATGCATGTTACTGCCTTCTCAGAAATGATTTCACGGGTCTAGGCCATATCATTTACAATACAAATGAGCCCCACACCTTAATTCTGGCAACCTATTTAACATTAGGTTCAAATATATACCTACCACAACATACTTAATGGGTTTATGATATTCCTTGACCTTAACATAGTTATAGATACCAAATTCTTCATGTTATCATGCATAGACCCAAAGATATAACAGAAAATAGATTTTTCAATGATGGCAGCCATAATTTTCATTTAACACAAATTGCCCAAGGTCATTATGAGGACAACCAACTTAAAAAAACCTTAAAATTCCCTAAGGATTGCAAATCCATCAAGAAACCTTGTACTATAGAACATTCATAGGTTACCCATTTTGGCAAGTGGACTATAAGACCGGTTCTCTCTCTCTCTCTCATACTTAAAAGCGAATTTCTGAGGGAAAATCTAAAATTTTAGATATTTCATCAATTTTTTATCGCCGATTTTACTTTTTGTATGGTACAAAAGATCTTTTCGATGTATATATATATATATATATATATATTATATAATTATATATATATATATATATATACAGAGAGAGAGAGAGAAAGAGAGAGAGAGAGAGAGAGAGAGAGAGAGAGAGAGAGAATTCGGAAGTATTTTGAGGGCAGAGGAGAGAAAGACATAGTATTCGTTTGATGAAAACGAAGGGCTTAAAACTCAGGAAGCCTAAAAATGTCAGTTTCATATCAAGTGTAAAGATTCAACGTTCCAATGATGGAGTAAATATGAACATTTAAAAGAAATAATAATGGGAGTGAATCGTTGATTATTGTCTATGCATTCAGTCTCGCTATGAAGACGGACTTAATGTCCTACGGGAAATATTGAAGACAGGTTTAGACAGGGCTAAATTTTTTGATGGAATGAGAAGCTCATGCTATAGTGATAATGTCTTTATAAACAACGTGACATAAAAGATGATAGACTTTATAAAGAAAAGTCATCATAAGCATAAAATTTATGTATTAAAAACAACTATATTAAAACTATATTAATGATCAAAACGTTTTGAATTATGAGCAACTTCTGTTAAGAACTGTATCCTTGATTAGGATTAAGACGTTTGAGACTATGTTGTTTAATCTTTGGCATATTCTAATATCTTTTAGGTTCTGTCTTCGTTACTTCTCTTGGATTATTCAGATCAAATTTCTGTATTTGCTGGCTGGCTTTTTTTCTCAAATTTTGTACCCAACCTTCAATAAAAGTTTCATGCTTCGTAACACTTCTTTGTAATGAAAAGCATCATGGCACTACTCAAAAGCATTTTTTGTAAGTGGTAGGCCATTCATTATATTGTTATAATGTAGGTGCTGTTGTATTTCGTTTCATGGTTTTCCTTATATGTATGTATGGCCCATGTTGCACAACACCCAATTATGTCTTTCAAATATGTTAGAAATTCATCTATTTCATCCACTAGAGAAGCAATGAGCTCAGCAAATAGATAACGTATGCAATCAAATGATAGAAATTCATCTATTTCATCCACTAGAAAAGCAATGAGCTCAGCAAATAGATAACGTATGCAATCAAATGATAGAAATTCATCTATTTCATCCACTAGAGATATAACGTATGCAATCAAATGTTAGAAATTCATCTATTTCATCCACTAGAGAAGCAATGAGCTCAGCAAATAGATAACGTATGCAATCAAATGTTAGAAATTCATCTATATCATCCACTAGAGAAGCAATGAGCTCAGCAAATAGGTAACGTATGCAATCAAATGATAGAAATTCATCTATTTCATCCACTAGAGAAGCAATGAGCTCAGCAAATGGATAACGTATGCAATCAAATGATAGAAATTCATCTATTTCATCCACTAGAGAAGCAATGAGCTCAGCAAATGGATAACGTATGCAATCAAATGATAGAAATTCATCTATTTCATCCACTAGAGAAGCAATGAGCTCAGCAAATGGATAACGTATGCAATCAAATGATAGAAATTCATCTATTTCATCCACTAGAGAAGCAATGAGCTCAGCAAATGGATAACGTATGCAATCAAATGATAGAAATTCATCTATTTCATCCACTAGAGAAGCAATGAGCTCAGCAAATGGATAACGTATGCAATCAAATGTTAGAAATTCATCTATTTCATCCACTAGAGAAGCAATGAGCTCAGCAAATGGATAACGTATGCAATCAAATGTTAGAAATTCATCTATTTCATCCACTAGAGAAGCAATGAGCTCAGCAAATGGATAACGTATGCAATCAAATGATAGAAATTCATCTATATCATCCACTAGAGAAGCAATGAGCTCAGCAAATGGATAACGTATGCAATCAAATGATAGAAATTCATCTATTTCATCCACTAGAGAAGCAATGAGCTCAGCAAATAGGTAACGTATGCAATCAAATGATAGAAATTCATCTATTTCATCCACTAGAGAAGCAATGAGCTCAGCAAATAGGTAACGTATGCAATCAAATGATAGAAATTCATCTATATCATCCACTAGAGAAGCAATGAGCTCAGCAAATGGATAACGTATGCAATCAAATGATAGAAATTCATCTATTTCATCCACTAGAGAAGCAATGAGCTCAGCAAATAGGTAACGTATGCAATCAAATGATAGAAATTCATCTATTTCATCCACTAGAGAAGCAATGAGCTCAGCAAATAGGTAACGTATGCAATCAAATGATAGAAATTCATCTATTTCATCCACTAGAGATATAACGTATGCAATCAAATGATAGAAATTCATATATTTCATCCACTAGAGAAGCAATGAGCTCAGCAAATGGATAACGTATGCAATCAAATGATAGAAATTCATCTATATCATCCACTAGAGAAGCAATGAGCTCAGCAAATGGATAACGTATGCAATCAAATGATAGAAATTCATCTATTTCATCCACTAGAGAAGCAATGAGCTCAGCAAATGGATAACGTATGCAATCAAATGTTAGAAATTCATCTATTTCATCCACTAGAGAAGCAATGAGCTCAGCAAATGGATAACGTATGCAATCAAATGATAGAAATTCATCTATTTCATCCACTAGAGAAGCAATGAGCTCAGCAAATGGATAACGTATGCAATCAAATGATAGAAATTCATCTATTTCATCCACTAGAGAAGCAATGAGCTCAGCAAATGGATAACGTATGCAATCGAATGTTAGAAATTCATCTATTTCATCCACTAGAGAAGCAATGAGCTCAGCAAATAGATAACGTATGCAATCGAATGATAGAAATTCATCTATTTCATCCACTAGAGAAGCAATGAGCTCAGCAAATAGATAACGTATGCAATCAAATGTTAGAAATTCATCTATTTCATCCACTAGACTGAGCAATGAGCTCAGCAAATAGGTAACATATGCAATCTGAAGGAGCAAAGGCCAATACTTGAAGCTGCTTTATAAGGAAATCATTTATAGTTTCCTCAATAAGCCTAACAACTGGATTTTGCGCCAAAGGCATTGGCCAAAAAGAGGAAAACATCCCTAAATGGTAGTTAGGGAATATATTCTTGAAACTATTAATAACGGGTATTTCGAAATCAACGCTAATTGAAGTTTGCATCAAATTACGGTCTTTCAAAAAATTAGAAATGAACTTGTAAGTGTTGCTGCTGCTTGCCATTAAGTAAGGTAATGCAGCTCCTTGCCATTAAGTAAGGTGATGCAGCTCCTTGCCATTAAGTAAGGTGATGCAGCTCCTTGCCATTAAGTAAGGTAATGCAGAAATTACTTCCCAAAAGGAAAGGAATCATAAAACGTTCCATCACACAACTGTATTGAATAGGTTTCTAAATTTCTAGCATGGTTACCTATCGGGCAAAAGCTAATGTCCTCACTTTCGTGTAACAACCTGATTAGTCAAATCTATATCTCTCATTAATTGCATTCCGTTGACGTTTGAGTGTGCAAGCAATTAATTCTTTCTCTAGTAAAATGTCACCTACATCTAGTGATACATTTGTTGTAGCGTTGTGGATTGTAGTCGAGGGAATAAATTCTGTAATGCTGGCAATATCTTTTAGTTTGTTCTCAACTTTAAGGGCTTTACTTTTGAGAATAGCAGGTTGATGGCGATGACTTGGAAAAGAAAGCACAGTATTGTTAGAAGATGTTATTCTTCCATCACAATTCCCCACGTTTATCACAACCCCAAAGATTCTATTTTCCTTTTGCTTATCTACAACGGAATGATTACATCCGTTAAGAAGTTTTTTGCTAACTTTATTAGTTTTTCCTATCTCCTTTGTAGCGATCGGCTGGTAAAATAAATAAATATATATATATATATATATATATATATATATGTTTATATATATATATATATATTTATATATATATATATATATATATATATATATATATATAATATCAATACACTTCCGATCTTGAGAAACTTTTGGTGTTTAAAAAATATGAAAAAAGCTAAGTACATTCAGTCTTCCTTTAAGGTTATGTTCAATTATACAACAACTACAAATATGACGTGTTTTTATCATATTTTAATGCCCTGTATTAAATTAATCGGCAAGCAACCAGTTTAACACGTTTTTTACTATGCTAGAGTCGACAATCTCTCTCTCTCTCTCTCTCTCTCTCTCTCTCTCTCTCTCTCTCTAGTATGTCTTTTGTTCTACCTTTGTTGTTTTTAGAGTCCCTGCTCCTCTGTTTATTGCGTTTCTTCTCAAGTGAAATGCATCTAGGAATTACTTCTTTCAGTTAATTTACTGTCTCTTGTCTGTTCTCTCTTATCTGGACTTTCATCATCATTCACTTGTAATGTCCGTTATTCATAGCTTTTCTACGCCTCTGTATTCAATGCATTAATGATATTATGTTTCTATTTAATTCCCATTGCTATCCATACTGTGCTCTCTCCTCGTGTGTGTATATTGATCAGTGGCTACTCTCTTCTTGGTAAGGGTAGAAGAGAGACTTTATCTATGGTAAGCAACTCTTCTAGGAGAAGGACACTCCAAAATCAAACCATTGTTCTCTAGTCTTGGGTAGTGCCATAACCTTTGTACCATGGCCTTCCACTGTCTTGGGTTAGAGTTCTCTTGCTTGAGGGTACACTCGGGCACACCATTCTATCTTGCTTCTCTTCCTCTTGTTATTTTGAAGTTTTTTATAGTCTATATATGAAAGACTTATTTTGATGTTATTTTTTCTTAAACTACTTGTAGTTCTTCCTTATTTCCTTTCCTCACCGGGCTATTTTCCTTGTTGGAGCCATTGGGCTTATAGCATCGTGCTTTTCCAACCACGGTTGTAACCTAGCAAGTAATAATAATAAATTTGATAATAATAAGAATAATATGGGCCTGCATCTATCTATCTATCTATCTATCTATCTATCTATCTATCTATCTATCTATATATATATATATATATATATATAATATATATATATATATATATATATATATATATGAAACGAGAGTAGGAAAAGCATCTGGTATGGTTGGTGTGAAAGCTGAGATGTTGAAGGAAGGGGGTGTGACTGTACTTGAATGGTTGGTGAGATTATTTAATGTGTGTTTTGTGTTGTCAATGGTTCCAGTAGATTGGGTTTGTGCATGTATTGTACCACTATATAAGGGTAAGGGAGATGTGCATGAGTGTTGTAATTCAAGAGGTATTAGTTTGTTGAGTGTAGTTGGAAAAGTGTATGGTAGAGTATTGATTAATAGGATTAAGGATAAAACAGAGAATGCAATCTTGGAAGTACAGGGTGGTTTTAGAAGAGGTAGGGGTTGTATGAATCAGATTTTTACAGTTAGGCAGATATGCGAGAAATATTCAGCAAAAGGTAAGGTGGTGTATGTTGCGTTTATGGATCTGGAGAAAGCATATGATAGAGTTGATAGGGAAGCAATGTGGAATGTGATGAGGTTATATGGAGTTGGTGGAAGGTTGTTGCAAGCAGTGAAAAGTTTCTACAAAGGTAGTAAAGCATGTGTTAGAATAGGAAATGAAGTGAGTGATTGGTTTCCGGTGAGAGTGGGGCTGAGACAGGGATGTGTGATGTCGCCGTGGTTGTTTAACTTGTATGTTGATGGAGTGGTGAGAGAGGTGAATGCTCGAGTGCTTGGACGAGGATTAAAACTGGTAGGCGAGAATGACCATGAATGGGAGGTAAATCAGTTGTTGTTTGCGGATGATACTGTACTGGTAGCAGACACAAAAGAGAAGCTTGACCGACTAGTGACAGAATTTGGAAGGGTGTGTGAGAGAAGGAAGTTGAGAGTTAATGTCGGTAAGAGTAAGGTTATAAGATGTACGAGAAGGGAAGTTGGTGCAAGGTTGAATGTCATGTTGAATGGAGACTTACTTGAGGAGGTGGATCAGTTTAAGTACTTGGGGTCTGTTGTTGCAGCAATTGGTGGAGTGGAAGCAGATGTACGTCAGAGAGTGAATGAAGGCTGCAAAGTGTTGGGGGCAGTTAAGGGAGTAGTAAAAAATAGAGGGTTGGGCATGAATGTAAAGAGAGTTCTATATGAGAAAGTGATTGTACCAACTGTGATGTATGGATCGGAGTTGTGGGGAATGAAAGTGACGGAGAGACAGAAATTGAATGTGTTTGAGATGAAGTGTCTAAGGAGTATGGCTGGTGTATCTCGAGTAGATAGGGTTAGGAACGAAGTGGTGAGGGAGAGAACGGGTGTAAGAAATGAGTTAGCGGCTAGAGTGGATATGAATGTGTTGAGTTGGTTTGGCCATGTTGAGAGAATGGAAAATGGTTGTCTGCTAAAGAAGGTGATGAATGCAAGAGTTGATGGGAGAAGTACAAGAGGAAGGCCAAGGTTTGGGTGGATGGATGGTGTGAAGAAAGCTCTGGGTGATAGGAGGATAGATGTGAGAGAGGCAAGAGAGCGTGCTAGAAATAGGAATGAATGGCGAGCGATTGTGACGCAGTTCCAGTAGGCCCTGCTGCTTCCTCCGGTGCCTTAGATGACCGCGGAGGTAGCAGCAGTAGGGGATTCAGCATTATGAAGCTTCATCTGTGGTGGAAATGTGGGAGGTTGGGCTGTGGCACCCTAACAGTACCAGCTGAACTCGGTTGAGTCCCTGGTTAGGCTGAGGGAACGTAGAGAGTAGAGGTCCCCTTTTTTGTTTTGTTTCATTGTTGGTGTCGGCTACCCCCCAAAATTAGGGGAAGTGCCTGGGTATATGTATGTATGTATATATATATATATATCTATAAATATATATATATCTATAAATATATATATATCTATAAATATATATATATATATCTATAAATATATATATATATATATATATATATATATATATATATATATATATATATATAGAGAGAGAGAGAGAGAGAGAGAGAGAGAGAGAGAGAGAGAGATTTTTCCTCATTTTACTCTTGCCATTGCATTTCTAAAATTTGCAATCTGTCGACCTATCATCTTATATCCGTTAAGCTCTAACTTCACTTCCCCCACCTATGACTTTATAATGCAGTTCTCTTCGACATTATTTTCTTGGTTGTGCCTTTTTTCCTCTGTTAGTTTTATCTCTAACCTATTTAACAGCATCGTAACTTTATTAAGACATTCATTCCTTTTGTCTGTTTCCGAACTCACAAAAAATCTTTTTCTGGATCCCCTCCTTCCTTCCTTCCTTCCTTCCTTCCTTCCTTCCTTCCTTCCTTCTCTACCTCCGTTGCATTTCTCTTCTTCCCTCTGCCTGTACGGAAGTCATTGCATTCTGACACACCCCCCACCCCACCCCCAGCCCTTCTCATCCAATCTGCCCTCCCTTTCCTGACATCCCCGCTTGTATAAAGCACCTGAACACGTAACCATGAAGAGATCTCGACATGAGAAATCGACACCCAAAAACCAGCCTAAGACTTGTGAGAGGGCCCTC
>NC_090767.1:12396411-12401411 GCF_036898095.1 Palaemon carinicauda
AGTTGGGCAACTTTGGATGTATATCTTCCTAAATATATACTTAGGATAATTTCTAATAATTTTATTAATTTTACATACACTCTAAAAAATTAAGGGTATAAAAGGGGTAGAAAAAGGGTATTTCTAGTGGTTAAAATAGCATACCCTATCGGGGTATATAAGAACTATAATATACCCTTTACAATATACCCATAATAAGGGTATAACATATACTTGAGATACCCACGTAATTCCTGTTTTTAAGAGTGGTGATATGGAAGACGTCTCCAATTATCGTCCTATATCTTTGCTACCGGTATTGTCAAAAGTTCTGGAAAAAATAATTGCTATTCAATTAACTAATTTTTTAGAGACAAATGGTCTAATCTCACAAAGTCAACACGGCTTCAGGCCAAAATTATCAACTGAAACGGCTCTATTAAAAGTATCAGATAAGATTTATAATAACATGGATAATAAGAAAGTCTCACTACTCCTTTTACTTGACCTCTCAAAAGCCTTCGATAGCGTGAACCATAATATATTATTTGATAAATGTACATCACTAAGTATAGATCCACTTTGGATTATGAATTACCTACATAACAGATCCCAGTCAGTTAGAATGGGTCAAACTGTGTCGTCCCAAAAAACTGTAGAGTTTGGTGTGCCTCAGGGCTCTATTCTTGGCCCAATACTCTTTGCAATTTATGTCAATGATCTGGTCAAATCACTACCCGGCTGTTTTGTCATCCAATATGCCGACGACACCCAGATCTTAATTGAAGGAAATGTAAGTGAAATAGACGAACTAATTCATAGGGCAAAATGCATACTAAAGAAGGCCAAATACTACTTCTTAACTAATGGTTTGCTTCTTAATGAGAAAAAAACACAATTAATTTTTATAGGTTCCCGACAATATATATCAGAAATTGGAGATAATGTACAAATAGATTTTAATGGAAATATGATTAAACCCATGAAAGCTGTAAAAAAATCTAGGGGTTTATTTTGACAGATATATGACGTTTGAAACTCATATAGATGAAATTTATAAGAAAGTGATGGGCACTTTAATTTATTTAAATAGAGTAAAAGACTCATTTGATTCCTCTACGCGTAAAATAGTTGTTCAGTCGCTGGCTATGAGTATAATCAACTACTGTTTAAGAATTTGGGGAGTAACTGGCTCTACACAAATGAAAAGGGTTCAAAAACTTCAAAACTTTGCCGCCCGAGTGGCTGTTGGTAATGTAAAAAAACATGACCACATATCCCCTTACCTCAAAAAATTAGAATGGTTAAAGATAAAAGACAAATATACCATAGATGTCTGTAATTTGGTATTCAAAACAATACGTAAAATAACTCCTGAATGGTTATACGATTTTCCAACAGTACACGCAGTTAATGGGGTTTCTACTCGACAGCAGGAAAATCTATATGTAGAAAGGGCGAAAACAGAGATAGGCTCCCGCCAGTTTAGAGTTCGAGGCCCAGCATTATACAATAAAGTACCTGGCACAATTAAACAAAAATCCTCTCTCGCTGCTTTTAATGTAAACTTAAAGAAACTAATCTTAAATGGTCCCGATTAATGTAAGAATGTTATGCTTAATTGCCTTATTAAAAGTGCTTTTGAAGGCACTACTGTACTTCGATAGATGTTGGAATTAGTTTTAGATAATATTTATGGATAAGATGGCTTTTATTTACAAATTAAGATTTCCTTATAATCTAGTATGCATATTTGATTACTATGTGTTATTTTAATATGATTTGTACATGACTTGTTTTTAACACAACTTATGTGGTCTATGACAATGTATTTCATTATTCGGCAAGTGTAATTTTTACTCACTATATTCTAAGTAAATACTTTCTGATTTCATGATATTCTTTTATTACTGATGAATTATTTCAATTACAAAGTTTTAGTCGATTTATTGATTCTTATAACAACTTTTGTATGTCTAAAATAACAAATATTTGAACTGTTTGTAAGATGACTTTACTAATTGTAGCCTTATATTTTATGAATACCCAATGTAAATATTGGAAATAAAGAATTATTATTATTATTATTATTATTATTATTACCTAGGGGTGTATCGTAGGTAAAGAATACCCTTTTACAGGGTATTCTATACGACATAAATACCCGTGTATATTAATTATGATTTTATAATTAATATCTATTCCACCATTATATAGGTGTAGTAATAGCTTATAAGTAAATAAAGTAATAAGGTCAATGATTTTGAAAGTTTGGTTTATCAATTTATTATTTCCATTACACTTGAAAATCAAAAGTATATATATAATAAAAAGAGTGATGGCAGAAGCTGCAAAGCAAACCGTACGCAGAAATCTGTGAAAAGAAAATATTTGTTAGTGTGTGTGTGCCTGAATATATATATATATATATATATATATATATATATAGAAAAGAAAGGAAAAAAATATCATGCATAAATACCTAACTACCTCAAGTCAAACTGATTAAGAAATCATTGGCGTCAGTGTTTGCTTACAGACTACCCGTAATCGAAATGTTATTAACGTTTAGCTGAATACGTTGTTTATGGTTTTTTTTCCTCCCAGACAGCTTGACGCGCTCTCTCTCTCTCTCTCTCTCTCTCTCTCTCTCTCTCTCTCTCTCTCATAATTAAGTACTAATGATAATTTCTTACTTATTTTCCCCGGTGTTAGTAATAATGATTTTTCACACTATCACAGCCTGAATGCAAAACTAATGATGATGTCTGACAATTTTTATTCGTAACCACTGTTTATGCTTGCATAGATGGACAGTTAGTGTTCTTACCTTGGTTAACAGATGAAATGTAGTGTAGATATTATAATCCCGATGACGGTAATTGGAGCAATTTATCTTCACTGCTGAGCAGACGCAGAGTCCAGACGCCACTGAAATTTCCCGCCAAATTCCCTGGCTCTCGAAGAATCTCGAGACGGCAACAATACAAATTGCCAAGTACCGCATTTTGTAGGAAACTTGCTTCAAAACTATCCATAAACTCCAAAACCAATATGTTGTTAGTAAACTTTTTTGGTGCATTACACTATCAGTGTAAACAATATGGTGATTTAATACAGAGTAAAAGTTTCATTTCATGACATGATCACACAAACTTACCGAGCCCATTTTAAGACAAAGTACAATAGAGGGTATATTATTCACAAAAAATACCCTGCCTCCTGCTGTAGAGGGGTATTTTTGAGCCTTAGGGTGTTTTACATGTATATAAACCCCAGCTCACTCGTTTATAACCCTTTCTGTACCCTTGAACTTTTTTACAGTGTAATGATAATTGCAGATAGGCTGAGGATGACATAAGTTATGTCGAAAGCTACCGAATTAAAATGATGATAGCAGCATTGACTATTATATTTCTACTATATATAAAACCTCAGCAGTATTGAAAGCTCTTCGAAGACAAGGAAGAGAAAAATATTATGTTGGAACATTTGAAGATATCTATACAGAAATAGAGCGATCCTAAAAACTACATCAAGGTGGTGTGAAAAATCCTTTTGAGGAAGTAAATTATTAACAGCATGTCATAGAGGGAAGTTTTGAAAATCTAGATAGGGGAAATGTGGAAACTAATATTAATAGGGAAAAACCTTAACAACTAACCGATTCGTAGATGACATGGTTGTGTTTGGTGAAATATGGGAAGAATTGCAAAAGATGATAGAGGATTTGAAGTGAAAAAAGCAGAAATGTAGGACTGAAAAATGAATATGAATAACACTAAGACAATGTTCAATGAAAATGCAGACACAACAAATAAAAGTTATGGACAAACTTCTAGAGATTGTTAATGAATATGGTAAATGTTTGAAACCTTGGCTGACCAGACGCTGTTATTGAAGTGGTGAGGGAGAGTTAAGAGTGAATTCGATATTAAGAGGGATTTGTGACTATATGAAATAAATGTAAATCACGAGTGTTAGTAATAACTTATCACACACAAGCAAACATTCATATGTATATCCCATACATACATTCATATGTATATCCCTTACATACATTCATATGTATATCCCATACATATATCCACTGAACGTGAGTAAGGATCAGAAAAAACGAAATTTTGACCGAGCGCTCCTGGCGCCTTAGAACAAAACAGGTATGACAATACGAAATCACTCAGTCAGTCAGTTTCATGGCAACAGTATACATCGCATGCTTCAGCCATAGGGTACCAATATATAGGCTACACACATTCATATCTGTATTTTGTATATATATATATATATATATGTGTGTGTGTGTGTGTATATATATATATATATATATGTGTGTGTGTGTGTATATATATATATAAATATATATATATATATATATGTGTGTGTGTGTGTGTATATATATGTATATACATATATGTATATATGTGTAATTTATATGTATATATATACATATATATATATATATATATACATATATACATATATATGTACATTTATACATTATATATATAATACACACATGTATATGCATATATATAAATCTGTATAAATAAATCTATACATTTATATACATATATATGTATGTGTATATATATATAAATATATATATATATATATATATATATATTTCATATATATGTATATATTTATATTTATATATATACAGTATATATATATTCATATATATGTATATTTATATTTATATTTATATATATACAGTATATATTTATATGTATATATATTTATATATATAATATATATATATATATATATATATAGAGAGAGAGAGAGAGAGAGAGAGAGAGAGAGAGAGAGAGAGAGAGAAAATGTATAAGAAATTTTTCTTACTCGATTGAGTAAGAAAAATATGTAACATATTGCCCACTCCTTTGAAAAAGAAATGTTATATTTCACACAGTATCATTGCTCAAAATAATAAAATGAAATTAAAATGACTCTAACGTAGAATGAAGTGGAGTTTGAGAATAACTTGTACTAGAAATTATTGGAACAGAAAAAAT
>NC_090767.1:12406411-12413911 GCF_036898095.1 Palaemon carinicauda
AAGGAATTGTTTAAGTTATAATGAAAATGTTTCGTTAGATGATTAATATGGACCCAAAGAGAAGTAGTTCACTCGACTTCAGTGGAGGGTTGGAGTTAAACCAAAACAAGTAAACAAGTAAGATTGCAGTTGTTATCGTGCAAAAAGGAAGTGATTAAGAAGCAAAAGGAATTAATGTGGATGAAGTGATTTGATTAAAGAACTTGTGAAGTGTAATTAGCAGCGATCAGAACAGAAAACGTATTGAGGGTAAGAAAACCTTATTCAGTAAGAATCGATGAGAATATTTTCAGGGATTGGAACGATGAACTCTCTCTAGAGTTAAAGAACTTATTAAATTACTCTGATAGAGAGTAATGGTGAATTGTACGAAGACTTAATGAGTTTTTGCAGCATGAAATTAAATTTTTATGCGCTGATGATAATCAATTCAAAAAGAGGGAGAATTAAAAAAGTATATACGGAAAACTGGAAAAGTCAAAGAACTGAATCGATGTAAAGAGTTTACAACAAAAAAAACAACAAAAATGGTCACTGTAAAAATAAATCCATGTTATGAACTATTGCTATGTCGATTTTTGGGTGATTATTTTAGATATATGTAAAGCAAACATATAGATCACATAGCTATAGCCTATGCAGTGGTGCTTATAGTAATGGCTATGTAGCCCTCTATGATTTTCCATACCATTTCTTTATATTTGTTAGTTCATTAATTCGAGGTATACCAGTATGCACAAACTATTCCTTTTGTTCACTTTCTTTATATAGACGTTATTATAAGTGCAGTTATTTCGGGGTCACGGTTAACTGTCGCTGGCTTTGTCTTTGTCCAAGTGGTGTTTAGTAATAGCTTTGATTTATTTGATGTCGTATCTTGCTTATTTTATGAGCTGAATCTTCCAATTCCTGGATTCGAAGACAAAGGGAGAAAGGATATTTGTTCCTTTTTTCAATCTGGTAAAGAGTTATGATTGAGATTTAATTTTTTCTGTAGATAACAAGGGATATAAGTATTGGTCGTCTTCTAATCTGGTCGAGGAATAAAAAACTCTGGTTTCATCTCTTCAGGAGGAATGTTGTTTCATGTTTATGACATCTTTCCAGTATTTTCCTTCATAGAAATAGGGCGGGCCTTTCTCTATTTCTTTAAGTCACCATCAAGAATGTAATATATCTAGACAGTTAATTCCATATGCATATTTTCACCCTTCTTATCTTTCACACGTGTACTGGATGGCCACCCAGGACTTATTTCCAGTAAGGTCTCACACAGTGCGCCTCATGTAAAGTCTGTATACTTTACGAAATTCTATTGGAAAAAAAAAATGATTTTTTTATGGGTTTCAGATATAATTTGTGAAACTACTGTAAAGAATTGGACTAAAGCGCTGTGTGTTTTAGATTAATATTTTCACATTTAATTGTAATAAAATTCCTGAAAACATGCAAGGTGGTATGTTATTTCCTGTGCTTTTGAGAGAGAGAGAGAGAGAGAGAGAGAGAGAGAGAGAGAGAGAGAGAGTGAGAGAGAGAGAGAGTGAGAGAGAGAGGGTCGGGGTTGATTGCCTTTATGCATTTGAGTTTCTTCCATTCAGTTTGATAGTACTCTCTCTCTCTCTCTCTCTCTCTCTCTCTCTCTCTCTCTCTCTCATATTAAACAAGTCCTTAATCGAAGGCAATCATAAATGGCTCTCTCTCCTTATTAAAATCTGTAATTATTAACAAAATTGGAGTCTGAACTGTTCACAAATGTTTTAACACCGCATGAAGGCTCAAGTCAATTTTTGTTTTATTAAATTGCTCAATAATTGCTAACAATTGAAAACTATTAATAGGTTAAAGATTTAAAAGCTAGCTTTTGAAGCAGATTTAAAGAAGGATGAAAATATGGAAATGGTCTTAATGGCATATTTTATTGCAGGGATATTATGGATGGGAAGGTACTGAGGATTTTCAAGTACTGACCCGCAATAACTTGAATGTATTAAAAGCAGAATGATATATACGTTTAATGTAAATAAAATAGAATTTAAAACTTCTATTAAAAGAGTATTCACCACTAAATATAGTTTTGATTTAAAAACATATTTTGATAAATAGTACAAATTTCAATTATAAATACACTATGTAAAATAATATATATTCATGTAAATATACTATATTATATATATATATATATATATATATGCTATAAGTTGTAAGATTGTAAATGTGTATTTCATTATAAAAGTAAAAAAAATAAAAGGAAATCAGGACGTGCGTTTGTACTCTAGCAGACTACTGTCCATTGGGGACTCTCTGAGGCAGGGCTCAATATTTGCAAAACGCGAAAATGTAATAACATTTTTTATTACCCTTCCATTTATTTTTGCCTTGTACGCTTTAGAATTTTATAAGTATATATATATTATTAATCCTAAAGAGAGTTGAGGATTATGAAGCGGGAAGTTGATGATGATGAAAGGAGATGAAAGGTCTTTTTTCAATTTTTCTTTCCAATCTTTACACTTTTACTAACTATTGGGACTAGAGTTTTAACGCCCCCCCCCCCCCTTGTTTTGAATTGATATGCATAGCCTTTCATCCTCTACAACCTAATTTATTAAATTAGATAAGGGATATTTTCTATTGAATCAAGCATTTTATAGCTGTCCATTTTCACATCATCGCGTTCTATCGCTATCACAAATGTTCAGATCCGGCATCCTGTCTCTCTCTCTCTCTCTCTCTCTCTCTCTCTCTCTCTCTCTCTCTCTCAGCCCCTTAACTTTTGACCACTGATTGGTACGCTGGACTTGTGCAAAGATTTTCAAGTAACGCATTTATTATACATACATATATATATATATATAAATATATATATATATATATATATATATATATATATATATGTATATATATATACATTATTTTTTTTCATTTCAGATGTAACTCGCTCACTCACACTACAAAATAGTATTTAGCCTTCGAATTTCCTTAGACTTGATTATTTCTTCTCATACTCTTAGGCTGCACAATCTACTGGTATTCCAATGTGACGTAGGTCTTCATCTTGGTCCTTTATCTGTTCTTCGTTTTCATCTTTTGAACAGTTTTTAATAGACTTATCAGGCCTTATTTTAATATCCAACACGTAGGTCCTATATTTTCATAATCTAGATTATAGTTTTGGATTTGTTATGATAGTTTTAACAATGGTTAAAAAACGTTTTAAACAATGTTATTGGGTTTACAGAATCTTGCTCTAACGACGGTTGTAGCTTGGCTAATAATAATAATAATAATAATAATAATAATAATAATAATAATAATAATAATAATAATAATAATAATGGTGACGACGACACTCCCTAGTAATATTTTGGGGAACGTTGACATACAATACACAGAAAACACTAAAAATCCATAAATTTCTTGCAACATTATTAATTAGCCATTTGTTTCCCATAGCATCCATTTATACACAGTTAATAGCAAAAGTGTTACGACACTGCTTATGCATATAACAGGGAATTTTGAAAGAGAGGTTTAGTCTTATTTTCAATATATTCGAGATTTTGTTTTTATGAGCAGGGACGTTTTCAATAGACCAGTACAACCATGATTACTATTTAGTGTCTTCCTTTCATCATTCTTCCTTCCCCAACTAGCCTATTACCTCATTCTCAGATTTAGTTCAGATTTTATATCTCGATTCTCAAGTCGGTTTTCAACATCGTTTTCAGCTAACGTTAATGTTCAGAATTGCTCGGTAGGTCAATCTCTCTCTCTCTCTCTCTCTCTCTCTCTCTCTCTCTCTCTCTCTCCTCTCTCTCTCTCTCTCTGAGATAATATCTACTTTGACTTGCGATCCTCGTCTCTTCAAAAGAGACCAATAATATCCTTGTATTTTAAGGTATTGGGAAACTAAGCTATGGATTTGATTAAACCATTGTCTTCCTCCTTTAAGGTAAAGGACATTCGTAAAAGAAACTTCATTTCTCCTGGGATGAAAGCATCACCCAATGTCTGTGTCACTATGATAGTTTGAACTCTTCCTTGTGTATCGCTCAAATTCTGTAAATATGAGTTGATATAAATTGTCTCGTTGGATATATGCGTGAAAAGTGTTATAGTTTATATAGTTTATATATGAAATATCTGTTTTAATGTTGCTAATATTTTTAAAATATTTTATTTTGATTATTCGTTACTTCTTATATAGCTTATTTCCATGTTTCCTTTCCCCACTGGGCTATTTTTCCATGCTGAAGTTCTTGGGCTTATAGCATCTTGCTCTTGTAATTAGGGTTGTAGCTTGGCTGCTAATAATAATAATAATAATAATAATAATAATAATAATAATAATAATAATAATAATAATATCTAATTCTAATTACAATCTTATCGAATTTCATGATCTAGCTAAACCATTCGCCCGAAATGTTGTAATCTATTTTATCATATTTTCTTGCATCTTGCTGTCCAACCTCTTTAACTATTGACCCATAGTGCAACAGAATTTGTACTCACTGTATTAGCATGATACGTCGTCTTCCCGCCCAAGAACAAAGAGACGTTTCCAAAATTCTTCAATAAGGGATAATTCCAATAAAATGTGACCTTTTTATAACTTAATCTTGAAGTTAGATGTTGTTTTCGATCGCTATTACAAAATCCTTCTGGTTAGAGTCTACACGTTAGCCTTTCCTCTCTCTCTCTCTCTCTCTCTCTCTCTCTCTCTCTCTCTCTCTCTATAACAGAGCCCAGGTCACACATTCCTATTGCAAGACGGGTCTTGGATCATGTTCATTTTCCTGTCTTGTATCGTAGCCTCCCTTCATTGTGCTCTTCTGGTTCGGGTCTCTATGTACGACCTAATATCTTCAGGATATTTCTCTTTATTATTAGAATTGTATTTATTGTTATAATGTATTTGCAGTTGTTCCCTCTGAACCTGGTTTTCTGTGCTTCCATATCGTAATGACCTTCGATGTCAGGATGCCAAGAGAACTTCCAATCATTCAATCTTTCATAAGGTACTTCACCTCCGTTCCCACTTTTATTTCGTACGCTATAATTTTATTCACTTCGATTTGACAGTCCATATGAAGTGAAAGACATTAACATAATTGGATGGCTTTTGTTAGTTTGATTCTAAACAGTATAACGCTTTTTGTTCTCATGTTTACCTTATCGTTAGATAAGTTCATAACCTACACTACTTCGTCTTGTCCCACAATGGAAAGTTACAAGTTACATTTAATGACTTTGACTTCATTTGTATAAAAGAATAAAAAACTTCATGCATTGCCAGAAGAGAAGGCGTCTCTCTCTCTCTCTCTCTCTCTCTCTCTCTCTCTCTCTCTGTGTGTGTGTGTGTGTGTCTTCCGAAGAAAGCTAATAGATACTGCCTCTTTTCCTTGCAAAATACTGAGATCTAAACAGCGAGTCAGATTAAACCACTGTCGACTTCCTTCGGTCTCTGCCCGAGCGATGCAGACAGACATTTCCCGCAAGTGGCAGATACGTGTTCATATATATGATCTTTGTTGGACAATGACTTGAAATAGCGTTCATTAGAATATTACATAAATGATTTTTACGACCTACCGGAACCTGTGCCTGGCCTTTGACCAAAATGTTCAAATCTAGTCCTCCTTTCTTTAATCTTCCTGTGCAACTTCTCTAACTATTACCTCATTGTGCAACGGAATCTGTTCATGGTTGCGCTTACACAAGTAGTAGTGTTCTTTCCTCACCACCCCCAGAGTCAGTCATATGTTTCAATATCCGCAAAAGTAGTTGATTAAGGGTGGATTTATATCACATTAATTTCATATTTCTCTCTCTCTCTCTCTCTCTCTCTCTCTCTCTCTCTCTCTCTACAATATGACGAAGGTCTGAATGAGTGTCCTTTTCCCATAATTTCGTGGGACTACCTTTCGCCCCGTTCTCCTCTATAGAGAACTTCCAACCATACAGAGATATAATTTCTAGTCTCTCATATCGTGGTCTATTTTAATATGTGATGTGCAGAGACCATCGTTTCCTATTCTAGTGTCAAAGCCTTTACATTTACTTATGCCAACGAAGTTGGTTATGTTTTTGCCCCTGTGCCACAATATTATCATACAGTAATGAAACTTGCAGGAATTAACTGTTATGTAAAAAGCTGAAAATGATTAGATTTTGGAGGGTCAAGTAAAATGTCCAATTCATGTAATCAGCCATAAGTTTGGACATCGTTGTCACAGAGACTTTCAAGTTTAACCGCGTGAAATTCCAAGCCAATAATACAAGTTAAAGGTTAAAGGTTAAGGTTATAATAAGTTCGAGAAATAAGCTGCCGTAGCAGAGGTCTGCGCTCTACTGAGTGCCCCTCAAGTTAAAGTATTCTTTTAAGCATTGCAAGATATACTTCATAATTGTAGCCTTATTATTTAGTTGTGAAGTTATCAGGTAACCAAATTACGTAAAACTTTCTTCTTGTTGCCGCAGTTTTTTTTTCTGCCAAATCCATTATTGAAAGTTGACTTCATTGTCGGTAAACAATGTATTTCTTTATTGTATGTCTTAAGGCGAGTAGAAATGACAGGTTACTTTAATATAATTGAAGAATTATCAAGTAAGGGGAAAAAATACTAAGAAATGAAAATAGTTTCTACCCATTTTATTAATCCAATTAGATTGAGATCATTTTACTTCGGTGTTGGTCAATGAGAGAGTGATCTGGTGTATCAATGCAGGTGCATTTCATCCATTTGGATACGGTAAGAAATGGTCTTGGGTAGTGAGTGCCATAGCCTCTGTAGTACTATGGTCTTCTTTCCACTGTCTTGGGTTAGAGTTCTCTTGCTTGATGGTACACTCGGACACACTATGCTATCTAATTTCTCTTCTTCTGGTTTTGTTCCAAGTTTTTATATTTTAAATAGGAAATATTTATTTCAATGTTGTTGATCTTAAAATATTTTATTTTTCCTTGTTTCCTTTTCTCACTGGGATATTTTTCCCTGTTGGAACCCTTGGGCTTATAGCATCTTGCTTTTCCGACTTGGATTGTAGCTTAGAAAGTAATAATAATAATAACAGTTCTTGTGGTATTTTTCACTGTTAAAGTGTAGTGGCTTTTGTCTCTCGTAAAGTAGGGAACTTGTTCAGCTCAGACCCTTTTTCTTATCCGGGGGCTGAAACCAGTAAGAAATTGTAAAAATTTTAGCATTTCTTTTTTTAAATAGAATTCATCATGCTGCTTAGAATCGGTCAATAGTGCAAGTCTTAAGGATTTTTCTTTGTATGTTTTATTTAAAATGATAGAATCTCAGAACTTACCATAAATGGTAGGTTACTACTATAGAGAGAGAGAGAGAGAGGAGAGAGAGAGAGAGAGAGAGAAAATCTGAAATTAGAATTTTGTGATTGCCTTCTTTCATTTTTGCCCTCAATTTGACCTATAATGGGAAAGAGATTTTTTTTTCGGGGACAGAGGAAAGGAAAAGGCGTAATGAGAAAATG
>NC_090767.1:12418911-12446411 GCF_036898095.1 Palaemon carinicauda
ATATATATATATATATATATATATATATATATATATATATATATATATATATATATATATATACATATATATATATATATATATATAATATATATATATATATATACATACATATATATATATATATATATATATATATACATACATATATATATACATATATATATATATATATATATATATATATATATATATATATATATATATGTATATAAACCTTTTGTTCCTTCTTGCATCCACACGACTGATACAACTAGTTATTAAAGGCATTTCCTTAGCTGAAACAAGGGAGGTTTGGGAGAGCCTATAGGTCTATCCGCTGAGTCATCAGCAGCCATTGCCTGGCCCTCCTTGATACTAGCTTGGGTGGAGAGAGGGGGGCTTGGTCGCTGATCAGATGTAATATGGTCAGTCTCTTGGGCATTGTCCTGCCTGATAGGGCAGTGTCACTGTCCCTTGTCTCTGCCATTCATGAGCTGCCTTTAAACTTTATTCTGTTCGTTGTTTGGCGACTCTAAGGTAACCTTTTGTATTTACTCTCTCTCTCTCTCTCTCTCTCTCTCTCTCTCTCTCTCTCTCCCTCTCCCTCTCCTCAGGTAACCGAGTCAAACTTAATGTTCTCTTCGCCGATAAATTCCCTATATCTCATAGTATTTCTCCACACTGACTTTTACAATATTTTCTTAATCGTTAATATATTTAATGATTCATAGAATCTAAATTTAATTCATAATTTAAACAAAATCGAAAGTTAATGGAATTATCACTGGCGGAAAGGCCGTAAGCCGTAACATAAATGGTCTCTTCACCGACATCTCCCAATTTTCCCCATATCTCATTTTCTTCCTCCACGCTTATTTGTACTAACTTTTACTATATTTTCTTCATTTTCTTTATATTTTAATATTCATCTACATAATATGATTCATCTGGATTCATTTTATGAATTCGAATTTTTAATCATTTAAGGAGTTGTCGTCGGCGAAAAGGCCGTTACCAAAATGGTCTCTTCACCGACGGTATCCCGATTTTCCCCATATCTTATTTTCTTCCTCCACGCTTAGTTTTACTTTATTTTCTTAATTTTATATATTTTTCATGATTCATTTACATAATATGATTCATCTGGATGCAATTTATGAATTTATTATGCAATTAGTTAATAGATTTTTCTTCGGTGAAAAGGCCGTCGATCTACGATCGGTTAGTTTAAAACTCTCATGACGTTTTAACGTGATATTTCTATAGTTTTATGTATAATTTTAGTCTTATTTGCAAATCATTAATCATATTTTACGTTGATTTACGTAATTGTGGATATGTTGCACATCGAAGTTGGAAGGTGGTTATATTTTACCACCTGTTTGTGTTTTGTTTGTGTGTGAACACCTTACTGGCCACAAATTTAGTCGTAGTGTATAGTTTTGAACGACCTTTAGAGAGTTTATTCGCTTAATTTTTCTGTGTGAGATTTTACTAATAGGAAATTTTAATTATATTAGAATGGGGAAATATTTTAGCACTAGTAATAGTCAATTCTTTTGGTATTTGATATATAGGAAGTGGAAAATTCTATTTAAATGGACAAATGCTGTATCTTCTACGACTTTTCCTTTATTTAGTCATTTAAGTAGAGTAAAAGACTGTTATTTTGATTATTATTATTATTATTATTATTATTATTATTATTATTATTACTTTCTAAGCTATAACCCTATTTGGAAAAGCAGAATGCTATAAGCCCGAGGGCTCCAACATGGAAAATAGCCCAGTGAGGAAAGGATATAAGGGAACAAGAAAAGTAATCAACAATTAAAATTAAATGTTTTAATAACAGTATTAGAAAAAAATATTTCTATGTAAACTATAAAAACTTTAACAAAACAAGAAGAGAAATAAGATAGAACAGTGTGCCCGAGTGTACCCTCAAGCAAGAGAACTCTAACCCAAGACAGTGCTAGGCCATGGTATAGAGGCCATGGCACTACCCAAGACTAGAGAACAATGGTTTAGATTTCGGAGTGTTACTAATTGAAGTCGTATAATCATATGACTATAATAACTAACAGTGGTTGCCATAAATGTTAATTTAAAAGCCCAATCCCTTTGTTTCTTATGTCACTCACCCCTTATAGGCCTATAGGGAGACCATCTCTCACTACGACCCAAAGGAACAATGTCGTATTGTAGTCTGTCTTTAGCAGCTGTTGATTCAATTGGGCATTGAAAGGTTTAAAGACAAGGGATATTGACATTGCCCTAGCAAGCAGGACAATGCCCTAGAGACTGATCATGTATATATATGATCAGCGCCCAAGCCCTCTCTTCACCCAATCTAGGACCAATTAGGACCAGGCAATGACTGCTGATGGCTCAGCAGGTAGACCTATAGGCTCCCTCAAAACCCCCATTCTTAGCTCACAAGGATGATGAGGTTGCAGCGACCAAAGGAACTATAAAGCTTGAGGCCACCACATGAGATTGGCTTAGGAATTACCAGGTACATAACTTATGCTCCATTGCTAAATAATTTGGATGGTCAATCTCTATAGAACCATATTATCACTAGCTGAGTTACGACCCTAGTTGGAAAAGCAAGATGATATAACCCCAAGGGGTCCTAACAAGGAAAAATAGCCCAGTGAGGAAATTAAATAAGGAAATAAACTGCTAAAGAAGTAACAAAACAATTGATACGAAATATTTTAAGAACATGAACATCAATATATATTTTTTATATATACAAAACTCTTCAGAAAAACAGAAATCTCTAGTCTTGGGTAGTGCCATAACCTCTGTACCATGTCTTTTCACTGTCTTTGGGTAGATTTCTCTTGCTTGAGGGTACACTCAGGCACACTATTCTATCTGATTTCTCTTCCTCTTGTTTTTTAAAGTTTTTATAGTTTATATAGGAAATAATTATCAATACTGTTACTGCCCTTAAAATATCTTTAATTGTTAATTACTTTTCTTGTAGTTTCCTTATTTCCTTTCCTCACAGGGCTATTTACCATGTTGAAGCTCTAGGGCTTATAGCATTCTGCTTTTCCAACCAAGGTTGTAGTTTAGCAAGTAATACTAATAATAAAATGATAGAATAGTGTGCTTGAGGTGCAGTCAATTCTAATACTGTTTTCTTTCCTAGCGAGGAAAGAAAATAGGGTAATATCAAATGCTACACTGAGTAATTAATAAAATCATTATTCTAAATCATTAATAGAATAGTTCATTAATTTGTGAAATTTGAAACGACTTGTGACAACCTGTTCAACTGAAAAGAATTTAGAAAGGTTGAAGTTCACATATTCATCTGCCCGACGTAGAAGATCCTTTCTCAATGTGGTCACATTTAGAATAATCTGAACAGAATAGTGTGTAGTATTGCCTTTTTAAGGTGACCATACGTCTCCCATACAGTCTCCCATGTCCAATCTGCCCCCACAAAAAGGAATACCTTAAGGGGCACGTATTAATGTCCCCCTTTATGGAATTTGAACGCCCTGTGTCCCGCCCCCAATGTATATGGAAATTGTATTTAATTACTAATTGTTCAAATATATCAGAGAATAAAACTACAGGGGTCATTTATAAACACACACAACCTTAAATCAAAATAATAAAAATTCCCTATAATTATGAACAGGTAGTTATTCGGTATATATATATATATATATATATATATATATATATATATATATATATATATATATATATACGTATATATACATATATATATAAATTATATATATACATATATACATTACATATATATATATATATATATATATACATATATATACATATATATATATACATATATATATACATATATATGCATATATATACATATACATATATATGCATATATATACATATACATATATATATACATATATATATATATATATATATATATATATATATATATACATATACATATATGTATATATATATACATATACATGTATATGCATATATATATACATATACATATATATATATACATATATATATATATATATATACATATACATATATATATATACATATATATATACATATACATATATATATACATATATATATACATATACATATATATACATATATATATATACATACATATATATACATATATATATACATACATATATATACATGAATATATATATATATATATATATATATATATATATATATATATTTTTGTATATGTAACACCCGCCCAGCTCACAACCGAGTGATCGATCTATTCTGAAGTAGCGTTTTTAATTCTTCCATTCTACCTTGTTTCTAGTAGCCTATTGTTCTCCTGTCTGGTCTTCAGCTGCTGAATCTCATTTTAATTTGTTGAACAGAAACTTATGGTCTATTAAGTTCTTATTCCTGATCTAGATATTAATCTCTGGCACCGTCTTTCAATTGGTTCATTATGCATGTTGCATAAGATTTTTCATAATTCTGACCATCCTCTTCATTCAGATCTTCCTGGACAGTTCCATCCTGTTCGTAATTCTAGGCAGGCAGTTAATTCTTATAGTCAGGCCTTCTCCATCCTGAGGCTCAATACTACACAGTACTCTAGAAGTTTTATTCCAGCTGTGACCAAGTTGTGGAATGAATCAGTAGAACTTAAAAAGTTCAAACTTGCAGCAAATATTTTTATGTTGAATAGGCTGACATAAGTCTTTTTCTATAGTTTATATACATGAAGTATGTTTTAATGTTAGTGTTTTTTATATTTATTTTAATGGTTCTTTACTATTTATATCGTTTATTTATTTCCTTATTTCCTTTCCTCACTGGGCTCATTTTCCTTATTGGAGCCCTTGGGCTTATAGCATCTTGCTTTTCCAAGTAGGATTGTAGCTTAGCTATTTATATTGATGATGATAATGATAATGATTTTAGAGTGGACAGCTCGTGAACCCTGATTGCGAACAGACAGATATCTAATGTGCTAGTGATAAAAGAGCTAAATTTCTCTTGTTTTAAATGTGAGAATTAGATAAGGGTTTCTATTTGGTCTTTAAGTTGAACGCTGCTTAATTTATTGAATTCGTAAAGACAATTGGTGTATTTTTTTATAATTTAATTAAGAGAAGTATTATAATAAGATAAACATATTAAATTTAGATGTTGACGTCATGAACATGAGTAAGAAGTGGAAAGGTAAAGTCTGATTTTGTTATACACATTACTCCTATAAAGTTAAACTTGGTCTATAAGGGATTTTCCAAAAGCTCAAACGATAATACAGGATTTTCATTATTATTATTATTATTATTATTATTATTATTATTATTATTATTATTATTATTATTATTATTATTATCATCACAACCTAAGCTACAACCCCATTTGGAAAAGCAGGATGCTATAAGCCCAAGGCTCTAACGGGAAATAGCCCAGTGAGGAAAGAAGACAATTATATAAGAATTAATTAACAATTAAAATGAAATATTTAATAACAGTAACAACAATTAAAATGAATATCTCCTATATAAACTATAAAAAATTCAACGAAATAAGGTGAAGAGAAATAAGATAGAATAGTATGTCCGAGTGTACCCACAAGCAAGGGTTTTGCAATATTATCATTTTAACATGTTAATCGTTTTACCTCAGGATTTGTCCCCAGATTTCGTGGATATATGCCCTAGGATATGATTAAATCATCGAGAATTCATGGTTAAATCCCATAGTATTTATGGTTAAATCTCCTTGTATTTGTGGTCAAATCCCCACAAATTTGTGGTTAAGTCCCCAGTTTGTTTAAATTCCCAGAATCTTGGTTAAATCTCATGGGTATTCGTGATTAATTCTCCGAATGTGGTTAAATCTCCAGACTTTATGATTAAATCACCATAGGATTCATGGTTAAATGCTCCCCCTTCCAATTCATGGTTAAATCACACTAGGATTTAGGGTTAAATTCTCAGAATTTGTGGTTAAATCCCTGAGAATTCATGGTTAAATGTCCTTGGATTTGGGGTTGAATTCCCAGAAGTTGAGGTTAAATCCCCCCAATTCCCATAGGTATTCATGGTTAAATCCCCCAGAATTTATGGTTAAAACACAATAGGATTTGTGGTTAAATTTTCAGAATTCATGGTTAAATAGTCCTACGATTTGTGATTGTTCTCAGAATTTGTGGTTAAATCCTCCTAGGATTTGTGGTTAAATCCCCTTCCCCTAGTTTTCGTGGTGAAATTTCGAGAATTTGTGGTTAAATTCCCAGAATTATGGTATAAATCCGTCAGGATTTTGGGGAAAATCCCCCCACACAATTCGGGGATAATTCCTCGTGATTTTGAGGTAAATTCCCCTGGATTCTTTGTTAAATCCCGCAGGATTCGGGGTTAAATATTCCTCAGGATTCGGGGTTGTCCCCTCAGGATTTCATGTTAAATCTCCACAGGATTCTTTGATAAGTCCCCTGGAATTTTGGGTAAACCCCCACAACATTCATGTATAAATCCCCCTTGATTTATGGGTAAATCTGCCATGATTTTGTGGTAAATCCGCCCAGAATTTTGTGGTAAATCCCCCTAGGATTCAGGTGTGGGGGGAGTATGTTGACTTAACTAATTTTACAAGATCATTTGTCAAAGGAAACTTATTAAACTTAAGGTAAACAATGTTCTCGAATTCGTTAAAAATCTGTTGGTTAAAATCGAGTTCAAAGGTTAGCGACTAAAAGGCGGACTTGACTTGAGTAATGACAAGGAACTACATCCAATTGAAAATGGCAAAATTTACTTAATAAATCCGGGTTTTCTGTACAATTTAAAATTGATGAAACCTCAGATTTAGGTTCATTTAAATGTCTTGATTTTTAAAATCGCCAGATGGAAATGTTCGGAAGAATGACACCTTATTTTTTGTCCATTTAATTCATTACCTCCGCCAACGAAGTTGGAAGGGGGTTATGTTTTACCCCCTGTTTGTTAACGTAGGATTATAATAAGGAATAGTGGTTCATTCCCCCTAGAAAAATCCACACTATCGAAGCACTTAGAGAACAAGAAAGTCTTCAGTTTCCTTTCTGATGTCTAGTGGGAGAATATTGTATAGTCTCGCGGCCGCATATTTGAAACCTCTAGAGCCTACACACACACACACACACACGAGTTGCTGGCTGCACAGTATATAGCAATTCTCCTAGATATTTTGGATGGCCAGTTCTGATAAGTAGACGGGCTAATGTACATATTTTAAAGTCAATTGCTTTAAAGGCAGCCAGTATAAATCAATTAGTATATGAGTAATGTAATTCTCTCTCTCTCTCTCTCTCTCTCTCTCTCTCTCTCTCTCTCTCTCTCTCTCTCTCTCTCTCTCTCTCACAATGCGAAATATTTTTCGTGTTATGACTTCGATAGACAGTAAGGCAGACAACGAACATTTTACTAATGGAGAAATCTATGATAATTAACATTCAATAAAAATGATGAAATTAATATATTTTAAAAAATCTCACAAAAATTTAACCGAGATATTCGTCTGACATTTAAACTCCAAATAAATTTACATTTTTAATGGTTGATAAAGATGCTGAAAAGTCTCCCGTGGCATTGAAGGAGTTGTACCTTTTTGCACCAAACTGCCAAGAGTGGTTGCAAGTTTTGATGTGCATTCTGAATTTTATTGCTCCCAGACCCCCCAGTGTTGTTATGGGTTTTGACCAAAATCGTTTATACAAGTACTTACAAGTCTCTCTCTCTCTCTCTCTCTCTCTCTCTCTCTCTCTCTCTCTCTCTCTCTCTCTCTCTCTCCGCCTTTAAAAGTGACTTGATTTACATATAATTAATTTAGATTAATTTATAGTCAGAATAGAGATGGAGAGTAGGTTGTGTATTTAAAACACGAGAGAGAGAGAGAGAGAGAGAGAGAGAGAGAGAGAGAGAGAGAGAGAGAGAGAGAGAGAGAGGAGAGAGAGAGAGCAGCTTTATAGTCATACCATCATGGAGGAAAGGGGCTAGTTAAAATCATTGTTACTTTGTGAAGCCATTTTCCTCAACATACACATCTATAGGCTATTTATTCATAACATTTCGTTGTTATACTTATAATTTAAGCTCAAAAATCCATTCTTGGTCCTTTTAACATCTTGATTCTTCTTTCAGACATTGCTCGACATAACCAGCCTAAATAGGGGAAGGACTATGAAGGGTGCTGGGCGCTGTCTGATCGGTCCTGGAGCCACCTACAGCAGGCGTTAGGAGACCGATCAAAATATAGACAGTAAGTAATTTGAAAACTAAAGTTTTAATATAATCAATCATTTGTATATATAAAGTATTTTTGCTGGTAAATTAATTCATAAACTATCAAAATACTTCCACTGTCTTGGGTTAGAGTTCTCTTGCTTGAACGTGTACTAGGGCACACTATTCTATCTTATTTCTCTTCCTATTGTTTGGTTCAAGTTTATATATTTTATAAAGGAGATATTTATTTTAATGTTGTTTCTCTTCTTGAAGAATTTATTTTTTCCTTGTTTCCTTTCCTCGCTGGGTTTATTTTAGGGAAATAATGGACTCAAAGCTCTCAGAATTTGACATACTGATCAGGGTTTAATTTTAGGGAAATAATTGACTCGAAGCTCTTAGAATTTGACATACAGATCAGGGTTTATTTTAGGGAAATAATTGACTCAAAGCTTTCAGAATTTACCTTATTGATCAGGGTTTATTTTAGGGAAATAATTGACTCAAAGCTCTCAGAATTTGACATACTGATCAGGGTTAATTTTAGGGAAATAATTGACTCAAAGCTCTCAGAATTTGACATACTGATCAGGGTTTAATTTAAGGAAATAATTGACTCAAAGCTCTCGGAATATGACATACTGATCATGGTTTATTTTAGGGAAATAATTGAATCGTAACTCTCAGAATTTACCTAACTGATCATGGTATATTGTCTGAGAGTTAGCGTTAAAATCTTTGCTTAGTTTTATTTCGTATACAAAATATATAAGTAAATAATTATAGCCACTGAAGACTTGATTGGTTAATACCAAAGTCCAAATGAGTGACGTGGACGGACTTGAGTCCGTCGATATCACCTATTTGGACTTGGGTGTAAAACTCCTATCAAAGTCTTTCATTTCTCATTTCGTAGCTATGGTCATGACGTGTCAGTGAATTTAACGGAGAAAGAAGGGATATTTTGTCTAGTCTCTAGTAAAATTTCATCAGTCAGGAATTCTTCCATGTAAAACATGTTACACATGAAATATACGACAATACTAATTCAGATTTTATTATTCACAGGAATGAGCTTCGATAGCAGAGTGCGCGCCAGTCCTGTGAGCCATCAAGATGAGAGCGCCAGTTCTGTGAGCCCACAAGAGGAGAGTGCCAGTTCTGTGAGCCCACAAGAGGAGAGCGCCAGTTCTGTGAGCCCACAAGAGGAGAGCGCCAATTCTGTGAGCCCACAAGAGGAGAGAGTGGCAGTTCTGTGAGCCCACAAGAGGAGAGAGTGGCAGTCCTGTGAGCCCACAAGAGGAGAGAGTGGCAGTCCTGTGAGCCCACAAGAGGAGAGAGTGGCAGTCCTGTGAGCCCACAAGAGGAGAGAGTGGCAGTCCTGTGAGCCCACAAGAGGAGAGAGTGGCAGTCCTGTGAGCCCACAAGAGGAGAGAGTGGCAGTCTTGTGAGCCCACAAGAGGAGAGAGTGGCAGTCTTGTGAGCCCACAAGAGGAGAGAGTGGCAGTCCTGTGAGCCCACAAGAGGAGAGAGTGGCAGTTCTGTGAGCCCACAAGAGGAGAGAGTGGCAGTTCTGTAAGCCCACAAGAGGAGAGAGTGGCAGTCCTGTGAGCCCACAAGAGGAGAGAGTGGCAGTCTTGTGAGCCCACAAGAGGAGAGAGTGGCAGTCTTGTGAGCCCACAAGAGGAGAGAGTGGCAGTCTTGTGAGCCCACAAGAGGAGAGAGTGGCAGTCCTGTGAGCCCACAAGAGGAGAGAGTGGCAGTCCTGTGAGCCCTAGTTCTGTGAGCCCACAAGAGGAGAGCGCCAGTCCTGTGAGCCCACAAGAGGAGAGAGTGGCAGTCCTGTGAGGCATCAAGAGGAGAGAGTGGCAGTCCTGTGAGCCCACAAGAGGAGAGAGTGGCAGTCCTGTGAGCCCACAAGAGGAGAGAGTGGCAGTCCTGTGAGCCCTAGTTCTGTGAGCCCACAAGAGGAGAGCGCCAGTCCTGTGAGCCCACAAGAGGAGAGAGTGGCAGTCCTGTGAGGCATCAAGAGGAGAGAGTGGCAGTCCTGTGAGCCCACAAGAGGAGAGAGTGGCAGTCCTGTAAGCCCACAAGAGGAGAGAGTGGCAGTCCTGTGAGGCATCAAGAGGAGAGAGTGGCAGTCCTTTGAGCCCACAAGAGGAGAGAGTGGCAGTCCTGTGAGCCCTAGTTCTGTGAGCCCACAAGAGGAGAGCGCCAGTCCTGTGAGCCCACAAGAGGAGAGAGTGGCAGTCCTGTGAGGCATCAAGAGGAGAGAGTGGCAGTCCTGTGAGGCATCAAGAGGAGAGAGTGGCAGTCCTGTGAGCCATCAAGAGGAGAGTGTGGCAGTCCTGTGAGCCATCAAGAGGAGAGAGTGGCAGTCCTGTGAGCCATCAAGAGGAGAGTGTGGCAGTCCTGTGAGCCATCAAGAGGAGAGAGTGGCAGTCCTGTGAGCCATCAAGAGGAGAGAGTGGCAGTCTTGTGAGCCATCAAGAGGAGAGAGTGGCAGTCCTGTGAGGCATCAAGAGGAGAGAGTGGCAGTCCTTTGAGCCCACAAGAGGAGAGAGTGGCAGTCCTGTGAGCCCTAGTTCTGTGAGCCCACAAGAGGAGAGCGCCAGTCCTGTGAGCCCACAAGAGGAGAGAGTGGCAGTCCTGTGAGGCATCAAGAGGAGAGAGTGGCAGTCCTGTGAGCCATCAAGAGGAGAGTGTGGCAGTCCTGTGAGCCATCAAGAGGAGAGAGTGGCAGTCCTGTGAGCCATCAAGAGGAGAGTGTGGCAGTCCTGTGAGGCATCAAGAGGAGAGAGTGGCAGTCCTGTGAGCCATCAAGAGGAGAGTGTGGCAGTCCTGTGAGGCATCAAGAGGAGAGAGTGGCAGTCCTGTGAGCCATCAAGAGGAGAGTGTGGCAGTCCTGTGAGGCATCAAGAGGAGAGAGTGGCAGTCCTGTGAGCCATCAAGAGGAGAGTGTGGCAGTCCTGTGAGGCATCAAGAGGAGAGAGTGGCAGTCCTGTGAGCCATCAAGAGGAGAGTGTGGCAGTCCTGTGAGGCATCAAGAGGAGAGAGTGGCAGTCCTGTGAGCCATCAAGAGGAGAGTGTGGCAGTCCTGTGAGCCATCAAGAGGAGAGAGTGGCAGTCCTGTGAGCCATCAAGAGGAGAGTGTGGCAGTCCTGTGAGGCATCAAGAGGAGAGAGTGGCAGTCCTGTGAGCCATCAAGAGGAGAGTGTGGCAGTCCTGTGAGCCATCAAGAGGAGAGAGTGGCAGTCCTGTGAGCCATCAAGAGGAGAGTGTGGCAGTCCTGTGAGGCATCAAGAAGAGAGAGTGGCAGTCCTGTGAGCCATCAAGAGGAGAGTGTGGCAGTCCTGTGAGCCATCAAGAGGAGAGAGTGGCAGTCCTGTGAGCCATCAAGAGGAGAGTGTGGCAGTCCTGTGAGCCATCAAGAGGAGAGAGTGGCAGTCCTGTGAGCCATCAAGAGGAGAGAGTGGCAGTCTTGTGAGCCATCAAGAGGAGAGAGTGGCAGTCCTGTGAGGCATCAAGAGGAGAGAGTGGCAGTCCTTTGAGCCCACAAGAGGAGAGAGTGGCAGTCCTGTGAGCCCTAGTTCTGTGAGCCCACAAGAGGAGAGCGCCAGTCCTGTGAGCCCACAAGAGGAGAGAGTGGCAGTCCTGTGAGGCATCAAGAGGAGAGAGTGGCAGTCCTGTGAGGCATCAAGAGGAGAGAGTGGCAGTCCTGTGAGCCATCAAGAGGAGAGTGTGGCAGTCCTGTGAGCCATCAAGAGGAGAGAGTGGCAGTCCTGTGAGCCATCAAGAGGAGAGAGTGGCAGTCTTGTGAGCCATCAAGAGGAGAGAGTGGCAGTCCTGTGAGCCATCAAGAGGAGAGAGTGGCAGTCTTGTGAGCCATCAAGAGGAGAGTGTGGCAGTCCTGTGAGCCATCAAGAGGAGAGAGTGGCAGTCCTGTGAGCCATCAAGAGGAGAGAGTGGCAGTCCTGTGAGCCATCAAGAGGAGAGTGTGGCAGTCTTGTGAGCCCACAAGAGGAGAGAGTGGCAGTCTTGTGAGCCCACAAGAGGAGAGAGTGGCAGTCCTGTGAGCCCACAAGAGGAGAGAGTGGCAGTTCTGTGAGCCCACAAGAGGAGAGAGTGGCAGTTCTGTAAGCCCACAAGAGGAGAGAGTGGCAGTCCTGTGAGCCCACAAGAGGAGAGAGTGGCAGTCTTGTGAGCCCACAAGAGGAGAGAGTGGCAGTCCTGTGAGCCCACAAGAGGAGAGAGTGGCAGTCCTGTGAGCCCACAAGAGGAGAGAGTGGCAGTCTTGTGAGCCCACAAGAGGAGAGAGTGGCAGTCTTGTGAGCCCACAAGAGGAGAGAGTGGCAGTCTTGTGAGCCCACAAGAGGAGAGAGTGGCAGTCTTGTGAGCCCACAAGAGGAGAGAGTGGCAGTCTTGTGAGCCCACAAGAGGAGAGAGTGGCAGTCCTGTGAGCCCACAAGAGGAGAGAGTGGCAGTCCTGTGAGCCCTAGTTCTGTGAGCCCACAAGAGGAGAGCGCCAGTCCTGTGAGCCCACAAGAGGAGAGAGTGGCAGTCCTGTGAGGCATCAAGAGGAGAGAGTGGCAGTCCTGTGAGCCCACAAGAGGAGAGAGTGGCAGTCCTGTGAGCCCACAAGAGGAGAGAGTGGCAGTCCTGTGAGCCCTAGTTCTGTGAGCCCACAAGAGGAGAGCGCCAGTCCTGTGAGCCCACAAGAGGAGAGAGTGGCAGTCCTGTGAGGCATCAAGAGGAGAGAGTGGCAGTCCTGTGAGCCCACAAGAGGAGAGAGTGGCAGTCCTGTGAGCCCTAGTTCTGTGAGCCCACAAGAGGAGAGCGCCAGTCCTGTGAGCACACAAGAGGAGAGAGTGGCAGTCCTGTGAGGCATCAAGAGGAGAGAGTGGCAGTCCTGTGAGCCCACAAGAGGAGAGAGTGGCAGTCCTGTGAGCCCACAAGAGGAGAGAGTGGCAGTCCTGTGAGCCCTAGTTCTGTGAGCCCACAAGAGGAGAGCGCCAGTCCTGTGAGCCCACAAGAGGAGAGAGTGGCAGTCCTGTGAGGCATCAAGAGGAGAGAGTGGCAGTCCTGTGAGCCCACAAGAGGAGAGAGTGGCAGTCCTGTGAGCCCACAAGAGGAGAGAGTGGCAGTCCTGTGAGGCATCAAGAGGAGAGAGTGGCAGTCCTTTGAGCCCACAAGAGGAGAGAGTGGCAGTCCTGTGAGCCCTAGTTCTGTGAGCCCACAAGAGGAGAGCGCCAGTCCTGTGAGCCCACAAGAGGAGAGAGTGGCAGTCCTGTGAGGCATCAAGAGGAGAGAGTGGCAGTCCTGTGAGGCATCAAGAGGAGAGAGTGGCAGTCCTGTGAGGCATCAAGAGGAGGGTGTGGCAGTCCTGTGAGCCATCAAGAGGAGAGAGTGGCAGTCCTGTGAGCCATCAAGAGGAGAGAGTGGCAGTCCTGTGAGCCATCAAGAGGAGAGAGTGGCAGTCCTGTGAGCCATCAAGAGGAGTGCCGCCCTCCCCCCCCCCCCCATATAAAAAAAAGTCAGCCGGTAATCCAGGGCTTATATAACGCAGTTTCTGGACACTCTTCGTAAACATTTTGAATATATAAAGAATTTTTTTTTTGTGCTTAGGCAGTTTTCTGGCAGTGAAGTTTGGCAGTGAAGTTTTCCATTATGTATAAAAATGGCCTGTCAACTTTTGTGTATTTCATTGTTCAAGTCAAAAGTCTTTTAAGTCATATTTTTTTTGCTTGTCAACTTTGTATTTCCGTGTTTGAATGTTGCCTTGAATAATTTTTTGCTCTAAATCTTTTGGATTTATTTAAAATTGTTTGGCATACAATATTTTGGCTTTATTTGGGCTTTAGTATATTTTTCCTGTCAACAATTTCGCCAGTCAACTCTGTATTCTCACGTTCAAGTCGTTTGTATTCTCACGTTCAAGTCGTTTTTTTATGTTTTAAAACTAGTTTCATTTCAAAACTGCAAAATACAAAAAAAAGGGGGACTATTCAAACAATAGAAGTTTGAATCAAAGGTTTATTTGAAGGTTTCTCACAGATACAGCATAGAATGGTGTTTAAGAGTTCAATGAGTATTCAATTTTGGCCTCTTGAGTTGCCTTTAGCTATTTGGTTTCCGAATTTTTAAAGATAGGGTCTCCCCCCCCCCCCCTCACTGGTGGTGGTCTAGGGCTGGTTCCAGGTTCTTCCAGTACCACCCGGAAGACAGGCGATGCGATGTTGCCCTTCCAAGTATACCCCAATCTGCTGCTCGAAGCACCAGGATTCCAACCAGTTCTGAAAAAGTTATATGTATGATTGAGACATAGAAAATGAGGAAGAAATGGGGAACATAGAAAATGGATATTCGGCAAAGGAAACTGGAAAAGTTATCAATACATATATACAAGAAACTTACAAAGTAGGTATCATTTATGCAAATTAGCCAAATGGACTGGAAAGTTTATACATGCATATGCTCGAAGCATATTTTGAGATTCATAATTATTAGCCAAATGAAGCTGATAAATTACTTATTGCTAGACAAATCATATGGACACGAAATTATTGCTAGACAAATCATATGGACACGAAATGGACACGAAATTTTAGGAGATCAATTGAATTATGTATAGGAAAAGGTGAAATTCTTTGTGCAGTATAGGAAAAGGTGAAATTCTTTGTGCAGTATAGGAAAAGGTGAAATTCTTTGTGCAGTATAGGAATAAATTATCTAAATATGACAAAATTCATAATTAAAAAATATATTGAGATTAAATCTAAAAAATATATTGAGATTAAATCTATATTTATTAGAGAGTAAGATAGGTAATTGTTTATGCTTTAAATAACGAGACAACCAGCCTATTTTACACATGAATGTGATGAATAGAATGTATAGAAAAATCCATGATTCATGTGAAAAAAGTTTATGGTGTGACTGAACGACGATGTGCAAAATATGGTTCTGGAAATAGTAACAATTTTACTGCATTTGGAATGGAATATAAATTGCCAATTAAAAATTCTATATGAATGTATTTATGTGGTTTAGTCTACAATACAGACTGGGGCTGATATTTAGTAAAGCGTTGATATTATATTAGTAATCTAATTTTGAAACACAAACAAATAAATTTGGGTCCCTATATCCTAAAATTTGGGTCCCTATATCCTAAAAACAATGTAATGAAAGCAGTCTTTATCATTAACTACTAGAACCCTACTCTAAGATGACACAGAGGAACAGACCTCTTATTATTATTAATTGCTAGGCTACAACCCTAGCAGGATGCCATAAGCCTAAGGGCTCCAGCACAGAAAATAGTCCAGTGACGAAAGGAAACAAGAAAAAAATAAAATATCTTAAGAACAGTAACATTAAAACAAATATCTCGTATAAACTATAGTAACATTAAAACAAATATCTCGTATAAACTATAAAAAAAAAAACTAACAAAACAAGAGGAAGAAAAATAAGATAGAATAGTGTGCCAGAGTGTACTTATATTTAGGGTGAAGTCGGTGGTAGACGTTTCAGAAGGATTTAAGAATATTATTAGTTGTATCTAGAACTGTGTCAATTTTTATTTACTACAAAAATGCACGAAATAATGTTGAAGTTGCCCGAAATGCAGAGATGGTGCCTGGAAATGAAACGAAGGAAGAACGCTAATTGGATGATGCTGTGAATAGAGAAGAATGGAGGGAAAGTGAATTAGAGTTTTAATATATTTGTAGGAGATTGACCTCTGCAAACAGGTGATTGAAAAGGGAAAGATTGAATGTTGGTCATGTGAGAAACTTGAGTCTGAAGGAAAGTATGTTTTAAGAGTAACTTTGGTCAGAATGGTCAAGTTCCTTGCAAGAATAAAAGAGAACTAAATGAAGTCAGATGCTTGATTGAAGAGAACAGGCAGAGATAGAACTCCCTCTGTGAAGAAATACTTAATGAATGCATTATGTACAGGTGATAAGGATCAATCACTGGTGGGAAAATGAGCAATTGAATTTGGTTCATGAGAGATGAATGCAGACATAGGGAAAATTGCAGAAGAATATGAAGAATAAGTTATGATTCATGTGCAAGAATGGAATGACAGAAAAGGAAATAAAATAAGGAGTCAGATATGCAGTTCGATATTCGTATGATTGCAGTGAGACAAAGATTCTTCAGAGAGAGAGAGAGAGAGAGAGAGAGAGAGAGAGAGAGAGAGAGAGAGAGAGAGAGAGAGAGAGAGGGGGGGGTTTATTAAACTAGGAAGTGTATGAAAACATATTTTAAAGGAAATTCAAGTAGAGTTTAGAATGGAAAATGAGGCAACACTGGAAGGAATGTCTGGCATAGCATTACATAGGGGCTATTTATATGCTTTGTCGTACTGTCTGTATCAAGTTGATTTGTGCAAGGTTAATGAGTGCAAGTAGATAGTTCATTGAATAAAAATCGGTACTGTAATGCATAATGGTTATTTGACTCTAGTCCATGTAGTTCTAAGGAAATTTAAAGGAAATTTGTTTATAATAAACTAAAAGGAAAAGTACATGAATAACACTAATAGAGCATACAACATAAGGGAAAGGACAACGTACCAAGGTAACAGATAGATAGGCATTGAGAAGCTAGACTTTAACAAGCTTGCTTCAGTTTATCGTTAGATATAGCAAGAATTATTTGGGGGGAAAATGTTGGAGAGTATTAGTGATAGGCTCTGGGTCACGTGCTGTTAAGGGAGGTCACAAGTGGATATTTGAAACTATTGATTGATTTTAGGTTTTCTGGCATCCTGAGATGACAGTACTGTATTATTATTATTATTATTATTATTATTATTATTATTATTATTATTACTTGCTAAGCTACAACCATAGTTGGAAAAGCAGGATGCTATAACCCCAGGGGTTCCAACAGGGAAAATAGCACAGTGAGGAAAGGAAAAAAGGAAAAATTAAATGTTTTAAGAAAAGTAAAAACATTAAAACAATCATTTCCTATATAGCCTAAACTATAAAAAAAGAAAAGAAATACGATAGAATAGTGTACCTGAGTGTACCCTCAGCAAGAGAACTCTAACCCAAGACAGTGGAAGACCATGAAACAGAGGCTATGGCCCTACCAAAGACTAGAGAAAAATGGTTTGATTTTGGAGTTTCCTGCTTCTAGAAGAGCTGCGTACCATAGCTAATAGGTTTAAAATGTTTAAATAAAATGAAAGCAGATATAAACACTATTTCAGATGAATTTGATAAAAAGACATTGTATAGGAGAACCAATAATTCATGTGAAAGAATGGAGAAACAGAGGTAAGTGTGAACCATTTAGTATTTGTAAGTTCTTGTGTGAGACTAAGAATCTTCTGTGAGATTAAACGAAACAGTGAATGAGAAAGTGTATATGATTGTGGAAATATAAGGAAATGGAAAAAAATTATACTGAATATTGAGTGCAATACCGAAAAAAGAGAAAAGTGTCAAGTAACATTATAGATAAATATCATGTTGATTCCAAAATGAAAGGAGACAATGTAATGTCTTGTATAATATCACATGAGAGAGAGATACAGTATTTGTTAATGATGTGGTTTAGTGTACGATAGAGACCGAGGTAACACAGAAATTTAGTAGAGAGGTGGCATTAGTAATTCGTCAATTTGCAAGAGCATAAAAAAAATTTGTGTACGAGTTATATACCGTTTAATTAACAACGCTAGGTAGAGTATATAGTGCTTGATAAAGGTCCCTATATTTTGAAAATAATGCAAAAAAAAAAAATAAAAAAAAGAAAAAAAAAAAATTAAAAAAAAAAAAAAAAAAAAAGCAGCCTTGATAATGAGTTAAGATACTTATTAAATTAGCATGTCGAGCAATTAGATGGACAGACTCCCTTATACATATTTAGAGAGAAGATAATGGTAGGTGATTCGAAAGTATGAGAAAAATACTATAAGTTTATCAAGAACTGGGTTAATTACCTTTTATCTCAAAAGAGTTCTCTTGCTTGAGGGTACACTCTGGCACACTAGTTTAATTTCTATTCCTCTTGTTTTGTTATTTTTTTATAGTTTATATAGAAAATATCTATTTTAATGTTGTTACTGTTCTTGAAAGATTTTATTGTCCCTTGTTTCCTTTCCTCACTGAGCTATTTTCTCTGTTGGGCCCACAAGGGCGTATAGCATCCTGCTTTTCCAACTAGGGTTGTAGCTTAGCAATTAATAATAATAATAATAATAATAATAATTGCCATAGTACCAATATTGAGATAGGCTGCAAGTGTGAGATACTACACATGAAGAAAACGGTTATGTGAAGTACGTTTGGATGGTAAAAAATAGATTTATTCCTATAAGCATTGCAAGAAAGAGATGGCAGAATTACTGCACGAGTAACAAATAGATTGTAAAATAGTTTCACGAAAGGTACTGGTGCAGAGATTTCCTGGGGCTACCTTAGCTAGAGAATGTGTCAAGTGGTCAAAGAATTGGACAGACATATTTCACTTTAGGGAGAAAGCAAGTGGACATTAAACATAATGTGATACACGTGAATAAATGACAGTAAGTGTTTCAATGTCTAATGTTTGAAGTATGAGAGAGAGTTCAGATAATTTACAAGGACTGGTTGAGTGTTTGCAAAGAAAAAATAAAGTCTGAAAGACCATAAATTGGGTCAAGTTCCTCTTACTTGAGGATACACTCGGGCACTATATTCTATCTAATTTCTCTTTCTCTTGTTTTGTTTTGTTAAACTTTTTATAGTTTATATTGGAAATATTTATCTTATTGTTGATACTGTTCTTAAAGTATTTTATTTTTCCCTGTTTCCTCTCCTCACAGGGTGATTTTCCCTGTTGGGACCCCTGGGCTTATCGCATCCTGCTTAATAATAATAATAATAATAATAATAATAATAATAATAATAATAATAATAATAATAATAATAATAATAATAATAATAATAATAATGATAATAATAATAATAATAATAATAATAATGTAGAAATGAGAAGGGACAAAGTACTAAGGCAAGCAGGTGGTGAGAATTAGGAACGCAAGTCACCAGAAAGATTTTATTTGGATATCGTTACTTTAATTTCATAAGATTTAAAAATGAAACTATTTGAGAAAAATGCCGATTTCTATCAATTATCAGCCCTGTATCATTTGCTGTTGAGGGAGGTAAGGACATGTAATTGAAGAGAGAAAATATCCAAATAGCTTACGTATATAGAGATGACAGCCAGAATATTACTGTAGAATAGTTGTCCTATAAAATAAATACTTTTGAAGGAGTAAAGTTATTGGTAGGATGCTCAATTGATTATAGTTGAAATAAAATGAAAGCAGATATTAAGACTATTATGGATAAATGTGATTAAAAAAAAAAGTGTTTTTATTGGAGAACAAATAATTCATGCAAAAGAATGGACAAAGAAGAAAAGTGTCAACCAGTTAGTATTTGTAAGTTTCAATTTTGGGACCAAGAATTTTCTGTGAGATTGAATAAAAGAATAAAGGAAAATGTGTAGAAACGTGAATGTAGAAATAGAAGAATTACTGCCAGTTCTTTGTTTAGACTGCATCTGTAACCTTTAGAACGCTTCCATAAGACTAAAATTACTGCCAGATCTTTGCTCAAACAGCTTCTATAACGCTTAAAAAGTTTCCTGGATGAAATGTTACTGAATTTGGAATGCAATATAGAAAGAAAGAAAATTAGAAATGAAAAATTCCAGATGAATAGAATACAAAATAGTCTAAAATGGAAAACGAAATGAGACTTTAAGTAAAGGTCTTCTTTGATATCACATGGGAGAAACATTACCCTATTTATGTAGTCCAGTGTGAAATACAGAGAGGTAATAGATTCATTTGCCAGGGCATAAAATATGTTCGTGTTTGAGTTATACACAGTTTGATTAACAACGTTGGATAGTGTATATAATGCTTGATCAGAGTCCCTATATCTTAAAGATAATGCAACAAAGACAGTCATGATAATGAGTTAAACACTGGAATGATACCTCGAGAAGACACTTACTAAAGTAGTAAGGCAAGCAATTAGATGGAAAGAGTCCTTTGTATATTATTACTATCATTATTACTTGCTGAGCTACAACCCTAGTTGGTTGGGAAAACAGGATGCTATAAGCCCAGGGGCTCTAAACAAGGAAAATAACCCAGTGAGGAAAGGAAACAAAATAAAATATTTTAAGAATAGTAACAACATTAAAATTAAAATTTCTTATATAAACTATAATAACTTTAAAAAACAAGAGGAAGAGAGATTAGATAGGATAGTGTGCCCGAGTGCACCCTCAAGACAGTGGTAGGTGTTAGAGAAGACACACACAATACCACTAGTTGGAAAAGCAAGAAGCTCTAAGCCCAAGCACTCCAACAGGTAAAAATAGCCCAGTGAGAAAAGGAAATAAGGAAATAAACAAACGATGAGAAAAAATTACTAAAATGTTTTTAAAACAGTAACATCATCAAAACAGATATGACAAATATAAACTATTAAAAGACTTATGCCATCATTAAAAGAAAATTATATAAGAATAGGCAGCAAACAGAAATGGATACTGAATAGTTGATGGATAATCAATGTAAATGTCTAGAGCAATACTAGTGGTGACTGAATAGAAAGCTAAAAGTATAACTATGGCAGTGGCTGTCTAGGTAATGCTAAGGTGTGAAGAGTCAGTTTAAGACGATGCACAAATATTAATAGATGGTATCAACTTGGTATCACTAATCAAAGTAAGGGATTTCAAACCAAAAACCTATTGAAAGGAGCCATTTGGGGATGAGAAATAAGAAGTGTGTTCCTGAGTGTACCCTCAAGCAAGAATACTCTTAACCCAAAACAGTGAAATGCCATGTTACAAAGGCTATGGCACTACCCAAGACTAGAGAAAAATGGTTTGATTTTGGAGTGTCCTTGAAGAGCTCTTACCAGAGCTAAAGAATCTTTTATGCTTGGGCAAGTAAAAATAGAAGTGTAAATCAGAGAGTTGGAAGGACAGATGATGTACAGAAAAGAGGGTGTGGCAGGTAGATGGTCATTGGTTGCCTGTTATAATTGCAGTGAGATTGGTCAGGGAAAGGACTGTGAAAGACAAAGCAAATTAAAATGGTTTTGTATGTGGTGAACTGAGGTATAAAAGATGGAGTACAGATAGGAGAATGATTCTAATTTGGAATAATGGTCAATGGATCACTTCTCCAGGACAAGATTACTTTATCATCGTAGCCACCTTTATACATCTCCTCCAGGATGTACAAAGCAATGTGAGTAGCAGGTAAGGCTAAAAGGGGAGGAACTAGAAAACTGAAGTGTGTACTGCAAAGCCCAATACATGTGCTTATGTTGAATTGTAGTTAGCGTTGCCCATTTTACCAGGGCTGGTAAAACTGTATATAAAAGCAATTGCCATATGAGAAAGAATATCTCAGGAATTAATAGAAGTATGGTTCAATGAAAAACAGCTTGATGAGGGTTCAACAAAGTAAATACTAGAGTTTTAAAAATAATCATGGTTTGAGTAGATGGTTGGAGAATGATACTGTTTCAATAATTCTAAAGAGGTTTGCTAATGCATAATGTATTATTATTATTATTATTATTATTATTATATTATTATTATTATTATTATTATTATTATTATTATTATTATTATTATTATCATTATTATTATTATTATTGTCATTAATATTATTATCATTATTTGCTAAGCTACAACCCAAGTTGAAAAAGCAGGATGTTATAAACCCAGGGGACCCAACAGGGAAAATAGCCCAGTGAGGAAAGGAAACAAGGAAGAAGAAAATATTCTAAGAACAGTAACAACATTAACATAAAAATTTCCTATATAATCTATAAAACTTTAACAAAACAAGAGGAGGAGAAATTTGATAGAATAGTGTGCCCAACTGTACCCTCAAGCAAGAGAACTCTTTTAATCCAAGACAGTGGAAGTCCACGGTACAGAGGCTATGGCACCATACAAAACTAGAGATCAACGGTTTGATTTTGGAGTCTCCTTCTCCTTGAATAGCTGTTTACCATAGCTAAAGAGGATATTAATACGCGAGTCGATTGTCATAAGGGAAACATATAAATTAACTATTATTAGTGGCAGTAATTATACTACAAAGTAATATAAATGTGTAGTAATAGTGGCAGATCATATAGGAAAGTTTGTATATTAATTCATGGAGAGAAGACAGAATCGTGAGACTAGTGAGTTTATGACTGTGTGTGTGTAACAGTATGTAAGTATTCAGTGACAATACCGCATGATCTTCAAGACAAGTATAAATGTGAGAATAAAAACCGGCGTAAGGCATAGAAAGACAAATGCGTTTAAAGAAGCATACGTGAGGAAAAATGAGATACAGACTGGACACTTCAGCATAGAAGAAGTTTGGGGATGAGAATATAAAGGTATTATATGTGGCATGGATGAAGTTCTTGTAGTTGTTCCTACCAGTGCGCGCGCGAGTTTTTCTATTCTTAAGAATAAAGAAAAACAAACAGAAAATGAGATAGGAAAATGAAAGGTTATAATAGGAAGATGTGTTTGGAGTAGTGAAAGATTACAATTATGAAAATGATGTCCATGCAAGGAATGCTGAAAGATACGTTGTTAAGTTTTGGAATCCAAAATAGGTTGGCCTTTTTATACATGGTACGCTAGGCGAAATTAGGAGATTTGCTAGTTCGTTGTGGGGTAGTATATTTTGCTGGTGTATATGTATATGTATACATATTTTCTGTGAATGCTGCAATTACAATATTTATAATTGTGCATGACAGACATGGACATATGGGTAAGTTAAAGTTGAGACAATGTATGAAAAAAATGAATATTTCACAATTCTTTAGTAAGATCTGAATGGTTGTGATGACGAAGGGCTTAGTCATAATTATCAGAGGATTTTTGCAATTAAAAGGGAAAGAAGCATATGTTTAGGATAGCTCACTGGGTGAAGGAAGACTGGAATAATTAGATTGAATTTCACAAATTTTGGTTTGTGTTAATGTATTTTATGATATCCTAAGAGTGCATAGTACCTGAAATAAACCAGTCACATGAACACCTTACCTGTAATTAGTGAAGTGAATCTCTCCAGTACTGTTAACGCATCCTCTTGCAAACTTAGAACACAGGTATATAATTCTGAAAGAAAGTAAATATATTAGTATTCTTAAACTTTTAGCTAAATTACATTTTAGACATTGCACATACTACACAACATTATTATTATTTTTATTATTTTTATTATGATTATTATTATTACTATTATTATTATTATTATTGTTATTATTATTATTATCATTATTATTATTGATAGCTAAGATACAATCCCTGTTTTAAAAGCAAGGTGCTTTAAGCCCAAGGGCTCCAACAGGGAAAAATAGCTCAGCGAGGAAAAGAAACAAAGAAATTGATATTCTAATAACAGTAACAACATTGAAATCGATATTTCATAAATGAACTATTCAAGTTCCCCCTATTCAACTACCTGATTAAGAAAATCATTCAACAGTCTGGTTCACAGCTGGAATAAAACTTCTAGAATACAGTGTATTATTGAGCTTTTTGATGGAGAAGGCAAGACTGTTAGAATTAACGGCATACTATCTAGTATTACGAGCAGCACGGTACTGTCCAGGAAGATCTGGATGCAAAGATTGGTCAGAGTTATGAAAAATTTTATACATTATGCATAAAGAAGTAGCTGAATGACTGTGCCAGAGATTAATATCTAAATCACGAATAAGAAATTCAATAAACCGCCAGTTCTTGTACAATAAATCAAGATGAGAGTCAGCAGTTGAAGACAAGACAGGAGAACAATATTCGAAACAAGGTAGAATGAAAGAATTAAAACTTCTTCAGAATAGATTATCATAAAAAATTTCAACTTTCTCAATATTCTATTAATAGTTCAATTGAAAAACAGATTGAAAATGTTTCTCAAAAGTAAATTTGCTACAAGAATCACACCCAAAATTTAAAGAGTCGTATTTAGTTAAAGAAACATTATCAATGCAGAAATCTGGATGTTGAGGTGACAGTCTTCGACCTACTTACAATCAAACCTAGAGTTTTGTTATGGTTCAACTTCATGCCCCATAATTTGCAACATATACTAATTGTACCCAATTCTCTATCTAGAGATTCAGCAACCCAAGATCTACATTCAGGAGATTATATTGAAGCAAAAAAGAAAAAAGTCATCCTCATCTATACTTGCAACAAACTTGAATTCCAGGCGAAACCACATGTGCATATAGTACGAGAAGTAATGGGCCAAGAACACTACCCTGAGAAACACCGGATATATTCCTAAGCTCAATATGGAGCCCATCAACAACTACTCTTTGCAATATATTACTTAAGAATTCAATAATAATGGTAAAAAAAGACACCCCACTCCCAACTGTTTAAGTTTGAAAAGAAGTGCCTCGTGATTAACAAGGTTTAAGGCAGCACTAAAATTGATGCCAATCATATGAACTCTCTTATCACAATCAAGGGATTTCTGTACAGCATTGGAGATTATAAGGGCGGCATCACATGCTCCAAGGCCTCTCAAAGCCTAATTTCAGACTAGGGAACAGATGATCAAGCTCAGCATTCATATCTAGCCAATTTGCCAAAAGACGTTCAAAAACTTTAGATAAAATGGGGGCAACGGAAAATGGGTGGTAATCACAGCTTGACTAGAGCTACCGCAAATACATTTACATAATAGAGTATCATTACCAATCTTCAACAAGTGCTAAAAGAACCTTATCCTAACTTGTGGGAAATAACCGTTAACTTTGGAGTTAAGAAATCTACAGTCTTTATAAAAAGCTAAGGAAAACCCCCATAAGCATCAAGGTCATTCAAGAGAGCTTTAATTTCACGAGATCAAAGAGCTAAGCTAGTTAGTTCAGCCTCAGGAAAACAGGAATGCGGAAGACCAAGTTTCTCATTACTCTGTTTACTGTCAAACACATCAGCCAAAAGTGTTACCTTTTTCTTTGGACAATGCATGACTGAGCTAGTTGTTTTAAGTAAAGGAGGAATTGTTGCGTCTACACCAAAGAGTGCAGATTTAAGGGTAGACCACCACTTATGCTCCTGTGTTGTACCAGAAAGTGCGTCTTTTCTAGTTAAATTGTATCCCATTTCAGTTGAAGCATAAACTCTGAACATCAGTTCTTACCTGAGTATAGTTATTCAAAGTCAAATCTGAGCTGTTACCCTGCCAAAGATGATAGGCCTCCTGCCTCTCCAAATGACCACGTCAACAATCATCATTGAAACATGGTTTGTCCTTCACTCGGTACCTTAACGCATCCAAAGTGCTACGCTTACCGATTATGTTGACTAGATTATTATCATTACTTGCTAAGCTACAATCCTAGTTGGGAAAGCAGAATGCTATAATCTTGAGGACTCAAACAGGGAAAATAGCCCAGTGAGGAAAGGATTCTCATTCAAATGAACAATAGGCTCAACACTATTATACAATTATGACCAATTCATGTTAAAAAAATCACTTATATGTCATTCCAGTTTGAGATTTTATATAAATCTTACATTGAAATATACATTAGGAACAGGTTGTTCTGCCTTTACCACTAATGAAATCAAAGCATGATCAGATGACCCAAAAGTAAAATCAACCTTACTTGTTATAACGACAGGGAAGTCGGTGTATACGATGGCCAGGCAGCTACCAGACCTGTGAGTAGCTTTACTTTAGCCAGGGTCCTAGGAGGCCAATCAGAACTCACATGCAACTGGGAGCAAACCCAAGATAAGTTGGACAGCAAGATGAAAGAAGGGAAGTGGGAACTGTGATATAGTTGAAGTGCACTTGCACTTAACAGCTGGTTGGCGATCTCGCTCCATCATATCTGGAAAAGGGAAAACTGATTAGCAGTCTTTTATTTTCGGGCATGAAAGTCAATTTCAAGGCAATAGCCAATAATCACTTTTTGTGTTGGACGCTATTATTATTATTATTATTATTATTATTATTATTATTATTATTAGCTAAGCTACAGCCCTACTTGGAAAAGCAAGAGGATATAAGCCCAAGGGGTCCAACAGGGAGAAATAGCCAGTGAAGAAAGGAAATAAACGATGTATAATATTTTAAAAACATTAACAACAATAAAACAGATGATTCATATTGAAACTATAAAAAGACTTATGTCAGCATGTTCAACATAAAAAACATTTTCTGCGAGTTCGAACTTTTGAAGTTCTACTGATTCGACTACCAGATTAGAAAGATCATTTCACAACTTGGTCACAGCTGGAATAAAACACGCAACAACTCGAGTTAGTGTGGTGAGAAGAGCAACGGGGCAAGGAGATTCTAGCACTTTTTGAAACCTTTGATAAAATTCTATGGTCTAATTGCTTAAAAATGAGACGGGGTCTTGGTTCAGCCAACTGGCTCTTTTGATTTGTATAAATACATTAGCTACAGTAAGTTCCTCTATTCTTGTTAAATGACAATTATTAAAAATGTCATTAGTTGTTCCTTGATTACGGTAATTGAGTGACACTAACCAACTAACCATGTACGAGAGAGAGAGAGAGAGAGAGAGAGAGAGAGAGAGAGAGAGAGAGAGAGAGAGAGAGAGAGAGAGATGTGGTTAGTGATTGTTACACGTAGACTTAACTCGGTATTAACTGGATAAGTCTTTTTAATGATATTCCAATACATAATGCAGATTTCTAATCTAGCCAAGACTATCAAATGAATATATATATATATATATATATATATATATATATGAGAGAGAGAGAGAGAGAGAGAGAGAGAGAGAGAGAGAGAGAGAGAGAGAGAGAGAGAGAGAGAGAAATAGCACATGTCAAATAAATTCGATAAGTACTCTGCAAGTCTTTTTAGATTATATTCAATTACAAAATCCATTATGCAAATTCCTAATGTAGCCAAGCCTCTCTAATCCAAATATGAAAGTAGTGTTATCGACTTCTCAAAGTTACGATGGATGTATAGCTAAGTAAGACATGAACTATGCACGGAAGGGTCTCGTCCCCTTGTCAGCTCATGTCTTAAGTACGAAGGATATGATAACAGGATTGATAATTGCTATTGACTGATTGATTTGGAGTTTTTCTGGCATCCTACTGACATCGAAGGCCATTGACGCCGATATATTTTGTTATAAATCAAGAATGAAAGGAAATTAAATTTATATCAAAAGCAATGATGTCCTATTTAAAAGTTAAATAGCTTTCAGAAGGTCT
>NC_090767.1:12453911-12499348 GCF_036898095.1 Palaemon carinicauda
TTAACCTTTAAACAGGATTTCATTACTTTTCGAAGCATTGCAAATTACAACTGATAAGATTTTCCAGAAGAAATCTCTTTTGATTTTTATAGATATTATGGTTACAGTTTGTGTCTTTGTTTTATTTGACTTTCATTTTCAAATTTATCCTAAACTTTTCTAATTTCTTTGCAAGCTGAGCAAGACTATATAAACTATAAAAAAACTTTAACAAAACAAGAGGACGAGAAACTAGATAGAATAGTGTGTACCCTCAAGCAAGAGAACTCTAACCCAAGACAGTGGAAGACCATGATACAGAGGATATGGCACTACCTAAGACTAGAGAACAATGGTTTAATTTTGGAGTGTCCTCCTCCTAGAAGAGCTGCTTACCATAGCTATCTCTCCAAAGCAAGCATTAATGTTATGATAGTTTTATATCTACACTACAAGACATCTCATAATCTTTCCCAGTCATTTGCTAATTGCCTAACTATAATCAAATTGCTCAAGTATATTACAGAAACTATGAACTCCGTAAGATTTCCTTCATAATAAAAACGTTAGATTGTCATTTCTTTGCTTTGGAAAAGGGAAAACTCCCTTTTAGACATTTTAGTTTACTTTGGAAACCTTCATTTCAGTTTTAGTATTTTCTACTTAGCTTATGAAACTGTTTAGTAACCTGGTGAACTATTACAATTTCTGAAGCTTTAATAGCAAACACTGGCCCCCAAGCCATTACAGTTACTTCACGTACATTAGAATGAACAAAGTAATTGGGTAAAATTAAGAGTATTCTGCATTATCAACTGTCTTATGGATCAACAATAAACCAACGAAATTTATCATATTGAAATAAAACCTTTGATAGCTGTCTTGCGTCATTGCCAGATTCAATCTATCTCTTCCATTGTGGACAATATTTGAGCAAAGTGCTGAAAAATGGGTAGACAAAATGTTACCACATGGAATTTATTTCAATAAGAACTTTTCAATATGCAAAATAGCCACTCAGTAATATGGTAAGCAGCTCTTCTAGAAGAAGGACACTCCAAAATCAAACCATTGTTCTCTAGTCTTAGGCAGTGCCATAGCCTCTGGGTCATGGTCTTCCACTGTCTTGGGTTAGAGTTCTCTTGCTTGAGGGTACACTCAAGCATGCTATTCTATCTTATTTCTCTTCCTCTGGTTTTGCTAAAGTTTTTATAGTGCATATAGAAGATAATTATTTTAATGTTACTACTCTTGAAATATTTTATTTTTCCATGTTTCCTATCCTCATTGAGCTATTTTCTCTGTTGGAGCCCCTAGGCTTATAGCATCCAGCTTTTTTAACTAGGGTTGTAGCTTAGCAAGTAATAATAATAATAATAATAATAATAATAATAATAATAATAATAATAATAATAATAATAATAATAATAATAATAATAATAATAATAAATTGTTTTAGTAGTAGTATGGTAATGTTAATTTATCAGATTGGTCGAGTTCCTGAAATCCAGGCATTGTTTGTGCTTAACAATGTTTCACTAAACACGACTATCTATGGCATCGTAATGCTTAAAACTGAATATACATTAGCCTTAAATTTCTTAATAGTTTATATACCCTTAAAGCACTTATTAAACATATCAACGATATTAAAAACCGAATAGTACGAGGTAAATCAAAATTATTGAATTTTACACAACAGATACCAGATATTTTTAGAGGATGTCTTGAAAATAAGTATGAAAATATTAGGCAACTTCTAGCATAAAACCTCTTGCTTAATGAGTCCCCATTACTAACTCAAATGCTAATAAACATCTTGGAATAATCCAGTGAGTTCTTATATTTTAGCTGATTTTCATTCCAAACTCAATACAATGTTTTGTGACCATCAAAACAAAAATGAGAATTAATTTGTAAAACATGACAGATTACTGCCACTTGGGAACAAACTTGAGCCAACGAGAAAGGCTGACTGGCCCCATAGTGATAGAGTTTAGTACCTTATCAATCTATCACAGAAATGCTTAATTAATTATCCTGCAAGAACCCAGTTTTCATAAACATCCTCTAAGCAGTATTAAAATATCTATCTCACAATGGAAACTTATTTGTGACACAGCTGGTTCAGAGAGAAATTTCTACCAAAAGCAATTACAAGAAATTTTTAAATCCAATAGCAGTGTTTGAGATAATAGGAGTTAAAAAGTTAATTTGGATCGATGTATCAGTACTGGGATCGTTTAAGACTAGACTATGGAAATTTACTAATTTACAAATAGGCCGGGTGCTATGGAATTACATCCACGTTAAATTTTTTATTAGTTACAAAAAATGAACTTGAATAAGAAACAATAGGATACATTACAGGATATAGTTATGATGCAATAGGGTACTTATAACATCCGGAAAATGTAGCATGTGATCTTCTAGAGCTCCCAAAGTTATGGACATTTGAAAAAAAAGATTGCAAGTTTAAGACTGATGAAAAAGGTACGAGAAACGTTCAGGAAATCACACCACTAAGGAATGTAATTCACAATAAACTGTTCTTAGTGGAACAAAGTGGATAATTATATAGTGAATTCAAGAAATTGCAAAGGTTACAGACCACGTCTTAGATAGTGCCTATATAAATATTCAATGTTATAAAATATTTCAAATTCGAAAACTAATAAATGAGAAATATTTAACAAGAAACTGAAGACTTCCCTGTTCTTTAAACGCTTCTATAATGTGGATTTGGCAAACACCATTTATGCAATGTGATATGCAAAATACATAAGAATGTAAACGATAAACTGATTTTGTAAGTCCTATAGCGAGTAGAAATCCCCAATTTAATAGGACCAGGAAAGCAGTCTTTAAAGTAAAGTAAAATACTACATTCTACTGGGGTTACTGGAAACATTTTAAAGGCTTTTTATTAGTAGCGAAAATAGGCAGGTGTTATTACCTCCATCAACGAAGTTAGAACGAGGTTATATTTTACTCTCTGGCCACAACTTTAATCGTAGAATAATGAAACTTACAGGGATTAACAGGCATCTAAATAGCTGGAAAAGATTAAATCTAGAAAGGTCAAGGTCAAAGGTAAAGGTCACGGTCCAGCGAAATGTCCAATTCACTTAATCAGCCATAACTTTGGATATCGTTGTCACAGAGACTTCAAACTTGGTTCATATTTGAGTGTATGGAAATCCACGCCAATTAACACCTGTGAATGTCAAAGTTCAAGGTCAAGATTGAGCAAAAGGTCGAGAAATATGCTTCTGCGTTGGAGAACTGCACTCTACTGAGTGCCCTTCTAGTTGTTTTTACATTAGTCTTGCCCAGAATGCTCGTCACTGGGAACGTATTTTAGAAATGTGGCTCATATGGCCAGCCATAGGGCACAGGGTAGACATTTATTTGGCTAACCAATGAGAGGGAATATTAACCCTTTTTCTGAATTTAAAAAAAAAATACCTAATTACCTTTTAAACATGTCTACCTAGAATTATTTATATGCATAATCTAAAATATTAAGAATAGTCGAGTTACACAAAACAACACTATGATACAAGTAAGGTTCTTGTAACCATTTAAATGCTTTAAATTTCCCTTTTGCAATATTTTGATTAACATGAAAAGTACCCAAATCTTGTTGGGTTATACACTTACATGGCACATTCATTCTCCAGCTACTCTTTCTCTGTTGCTTTTCTGAACCAACAATACTGTAGTCTTGAATTCTGTCGAAAATCATTTAAATTTGACAAGCCATTCAACACTTCAATACATTTGTTTTCTAATAATGTTTGAATGCTGAAGTTAACTCTTCAAGTAATGTATAGATGCAAGATGTTTTCACTAACAAATTCATCTCTAATGACCATTACAGTAAGCAGCCACACCTACACAGAGAGGTCAGAGGTCTTAAACTAAGCCCCTCCTCCTTACACAGAGTACATTTGCTACACCATCTGTGCTAAGGTCAGAAACCAATCAGATGTCAAGTCTTAAGGAAATTCATCGTAAAATGAGGGGCACTCAGTAGAGCGCAGAACTCCATCACGGCAGCTTATTTCTCGACCTTTTGCTCGACCTTGACCTTCAGACCTTGACATGTATTAATTGGCGTGGATTTTCATACGCTCAAATATGAACCAAGTTTGAAGTCTCTGTGACAACAATGTCTCCAAACTTATAGCTGATTATCGTCCACGATTAAAATACTTAAAATACTGGCTTAATTAGAAAGACAATTATAAATGCATCTTTAAGACTACCGTTTATCAATACCACCAGATGACCAAACCTGTTCCAGTGACATCTGAAGTCGAAATATTAACTTATGATAAAATTCGACACTGGGTTGATTATCAAATCACAGTGAATTAAATTTCAAGGGATTATAACATGTCTTGTTCCCAGTTTATATCCATTGAATAAGACCAATGGCGAATCCTGGATTATAAAGAATAATTCGTTATTCAAACACTTCAATTCAAAATCAAATAAACTTTGACCTTTACACCATGTTTAGCTAATGAGAAATACCAAGGGGTCGTCACTTCTCTCTCTCTCTCTCTCTCTCTCTCTCTCTCTCTCTCTCTCTCTCTCTCTCTCTCTCTCTCTCTCTCTCTTCCAAAACTATACAGAAATAACGTTGGACAACCGCTAACCGATTGTCCGTCTTGTATTGACCTCCACTGGACAAGTCCACACATTATTTTCAGCGAAGTAGTGTTATAATGATGTCATGATTACGTCATTACAGGATTACAGGAGTAAGACAAATTGACACTATGATAAGTCCTGTGTTATTTCCTGCTTTATTTCCAGGATTGACTATTGAAACTCGCTCTGTTACGATTTTAATGACAACTTAAGATATTACAAAACATAATAAACAGAGCAGCAAGATTATTATTATTATTATTATTATTATTATCATCTAAGCTACAACCCTAGTTGGAAAAGCAATATGCTATAAGCCCAAGGGCTCCAACAGGGAAAAATAGCCCAGTGAGGAAAGGAAATAAGGAAATAATTGATAAAAAGGTGTCCCACCCAGAGAAAGGATCACTCCCGTATTAATTGAATTAAACTGGCTTCCTATTTAAGCTAGAATAGAGTCTTTGTACAATGACCCAAGTTATCAGAACCGGACGTACAAAATATCTAAGAGAATTGCTATATATTGTACAAAAAAAAATTTTTTTGGGGACATGAGAGTAGTTACAGATGGTTTCAAATTAATGGAACCAAGATACATGTCAATTTTCTTTGATTGCTGCAACCTCACCATCTTTGTGAGCTAAAGATGGGTGTTTTTGGGGAGCCTATAGTTCTGAGTCATCAGCAGCCATTGCCTGGCCCTCCTTGGAACTAGCTTGGGTGGGGAGGGGGCTTGGGCGCTGATCATATATATATGGTCAGTCTCTAGGGCATTGTCCCTTGCTTCTGCCATTCATGAGTGGCCTTTAAACCTTTACAGTAGGTTCTATAGCTTTCAAATAAGCGGCCCCATGATTATACAATAAGCTCCCACAAGGCATTAGAAAGACTGAAAATATTAAGACTTTCAAGAGGAAACTTTAGACTTTTCCGTTTTCACGGGGCTTCGATGTGGTGGACAATAAACACGGAGTATAATGTATGATACGATTAATACCTAATGATGTATTAGGACAAACATATCTAGTAGGCTCTGTAGGGCTCAGGGTTCCCCTGTGTGATAGGACCATGAAAACAGCACTTTAAAGGAAAGTAACCTAATACGGTTAAGTAAACTATGTGTATTTGCCTTGAGCTAATAAGCTTAGTAAATAATTAAGTAAAAGGGTCATATCAAAATTCAATATACGTGGGGCTTATTAAGAATACAAAAGAAATATTTGGGGTTACCTAAATATTTGTTTTTCACGACTGATAATTTATATAATGCATATAAATTTGATTCATAATTTACATTTCCCAAAACATTTCCCTTTCACACACACTGACCACTCCTCAGTACCACCCTTAAGATATTCCCCCACCCACAAGGATCTACCCACAGCATCCCTCCCACCCCCCACCCAACGACCTACAACGGTTCACACCTGTTGGCAAATTTGTTGCAACTTATTTCGATAATCAACAAATAATTAGGCACGCAATATTCATGTATGTACTGCATACATACATACATACATATACGTGAATATTCCTAACTGTTCAAATCTCTGCCCAGCCAGGCGCTATTACCATAAATGAATTCCAGTGGATATATATTCCCAAAGTTGAATTCGGTATTAAATCCCATTGTGGTTGATATTTACACACACACACACACACAACATATATATAGAAGTGGCTAGCGTTCGATCCCAAGTATGAGGTAGAAATTTATTTCTATTTGAACACGATGCTGTGTTGATATTTATCCATATATATATATATATATATATATATATATATATATATATATATATATGGATAAATATCAACACAGCATCGTGTTCAAATAGAAATAAATTTCTACCTATATATATATATATATATATATATATATATATATATATATATATATATATATATATATATATATATATATATATATATATATATGGATAAATATCAACACAGCATCGTGTTCAAATAGAAATAAATTTCTACCTCATACTTGGGATCGAACGCTAGCCCCTTCTAATGAAAGGCCAGGTCGAAACCAACCATGTCACGAGAGCCCATAAAAGAAATTGAAACCTGACGCTACCAGCTGTCCGAGGATTTACCTGGCGAGACATCAGTCTCTTACCAGCGAGTTTTACCCAATTTCCCGGGCCACCACGTGACACAATTGGTAGTAATTCATTCAAATTACCCCTAATGAGTCAATATGGATAAATATCAACACAACATCGTGTTCAAATAGAAATAAATTTCTACCTCATACTTGGGATCGAACGCTAGCCCCTTCTAATGAAAGGCCAGGTCGAAACCAACCATGTCACGAGAGCCCATAAAAGAAATTGAAACCTGACGGTACCAGCTGTCCGAGGATTTACCTGGCGAGACATCAGTCTCTTACCAGCGAGTATGAGGTAGAAATTTATTTCTATTTGAACACGATGATGTGTTGATATTTATCCATATTGACTCATTAGGGGTAATTTGAATGAATTACTACCAATTGTGTCACGTGGTGGCCTGGGAAATTGGGTAAAACTCGCTGGTAAGAGACTGATGTCTCGCCAGGTAAATCCTTGGACAGCTGGTAGCGTCAGGTTCCAATTTCTTTTATGGGCTCCCGTGACATGGTTGGTTTCGACCTGGCCTTTCATTAGAAGGGGCTAGCATTCGATCCCAAGAATGAGGTAGAAATATATATATATATATATATATATATATATATATATATATATATATATATATATATATAAAGAATGAATACGACGAAATTTCACCCCCAATTCCCTGTATGGGATGGTACACATTTTAACTATTACGAGACAGAAAAAATAAGTCTCCACTGAACATGAAAATGAACATACGTGCAAAAGTTGAAGCACAAAAGATTTAGATCAGGACCCACTTAGAAGTGGGTCCTGGTTTAATTCGTGGACACAAATCTCGTAGCTCGCAGATCATCATCAACCAAGATTTTGTGTACTGAAGGCACTTAAGTATTATTTATAACCAGTTTTGCTTCACAAATCTATGCGGGAGGTAATTTGCATATGAAAGTATTTAACGTCCTTTTGGACTTTCAAAAAACTCAAATCATTATCTTTACAATTAGCTAACACCGAGGATGTGTAGATTCTCCGACTTCCCACCTTGAGCAAAACTGCAGGTAATCAAAAACACAGAGGAGGAACCAATAGTACTTATAATAAGAGTTTTGCCATACCTAATGAGGTGATTACAGTTGTCTAATTATGAAAAATTACCTAATATAATTATTTCATTCAAATGAATTTGATCAGCGATGGTATTTAAGGAAAAAAAATCATGTTTTCGAATAGGTTTGGCGGACTGAATAAGCTTCGTGTTTTAGCTCTCTCTCTCTCTCTCTCTCTCTCTCTCTCTCTCTCTCTCTCTCTCTCTCTCTCTCTCTCCCTCCCTCTCTCTCTCTCTCTCTCCCTCTCCCTCCCTCTCTCTCTCTCTCTCTCTCTCTCTCTCTCTCTCTCTCTCTCTCAGGATCAACAGCTTATAGACGAATGGGATCTTAACTACCAAATTATAGCCGAGAACTGTATAGAAAAAATAGGATCATTTGGAACAATTAAAATCGGGAAAATAAATCACCAGTAGACTAAAGGATTTCGACTGAAAAATAGATTTAAATCCACATGACTGGAAGGATTCCATAAGGAATACATGCAAGGGGTCACAGAATATCCTTAGAAAAGGGTAATTTTGAGGTAAGTAGTCATGACTATAATTATAGGTCACTTCTGTGTTAAAAGGTAACAGAATGCACGGGCGAGAATAACAAGAGTTAGAAGGATTTTGAGACATCCATTTGCTCTTGGGTAGAGCGATTTAGTTTAAGCATTTTGAAATATCATATGATCTTGTCTAACTCATTCTTGGACTCATTTAACCTTAGTGTTACTGTTGCTACATTCCACTGGAAATCTATTTCAAGTATTTGGTATTCTGTATGTAAAGAAATTGCCCCTTTGAATGGTGTCGTATCTTTTCAATTCCAGTTTATATCCGTTACCTTTAAGCTGATTTGAATAAGCTACGGTTGTTCTTTAGACTATCACAAAGTCATTCACTCACAAATTGATTGACTTCGAGAGAGAGAGAGAGAGAGAGAGAGAGAGAGAGAGAGAGAGAGAGAGAGAGAGAGAGAGAGAGAGAGAGAGAGAGAGAGAGAGTGAGTTAAGGCGGGTAGGTAAGCTTTTCAAAGCTTCGATTCTGTGGATTTGACAATACAGAAATCATTCAGTGTGATACGGAAAATACCTAAGAATGAATACGTAGAAACAGATCTTGTAGGTGCTTTAGTGAGTAGGGTTCCCCTGTGTGATAGGACCTCGAAGACGTCCTTAAAGTGAAATATTAAAATTAAACAATGGAGTGCTAATTACAGTTTTTTTTATATATTCCAAGACTCCGCTATTATTATTAATATATAATTGTAGAAGACGTTCACTGATTCACAAAACGTAATTAATTTAAGATGTCAGTACCAATTAAATGATGAAAACTAGAAATATTTTTCCTCTTATGACACTATTCTAAGGTATCCAAAGCACGAAGAAGAAGAAGAATATCTATAACCAAACAATTCTCATTCAAAAATTAACTCAAATCTTTATATTTCATATTGAATCTAAAACTTAATCATCACAACATTTCGAATTCACCAATGTTCAGTATCTTTTTTTTAATCTTTTAACGAAATTTTGGATTTTAACAATTAACATCCATTATGTTGTGTGATACACAAAATACTTAAGATGAGATAAATTCATCTCGTAGGTCTCTGCGTTATGCGTGAAGTAAGTAAGTAAGTTGCTATAAGCAAAATGATTTAGTCAGAGGTAACGCAAAATGACACAGTCGGATGTTACACGAATACATTTGCGTATCAATTTTTTAGCATTTATTCTCACAATTGAACATCGAATCTCACTTCTCCCCTTACGAAAAGCATTGCCTTCATAACCTAAAGTTTCTTTGTGCAGTTCACAGCCGGACAACACTAGTCTCTCGTATCTGTTTCCAGCAAAAGTGGACAAAAGCGTTTATCCCTAAATTGGCCAAGTAAAAAACAAACAAAAGGTTTCTATACTTTGCTGTTAAACATCATATGATACGCCACTGTTGATCACAAAAACTAACAAACGAAAGTTGATAAATATTCCCAGTAAAAAGCAATTTCCTAATTTTTCATCATCCTAAATGTTCCGTAAAATGCTTAGTAAGTAGTAGTAGTAGTTGTTGTTGTTGTTGTTGTTGTTGTTGTTGTTGAAGCTAAAAATGTGGAGGCAAGCACATGAAGATCAAGGCATATATCCCAAACACCTGGTTCAAGTTTCTGCCCAGCCAGATGCTATTATCATAAATGAATTCTTGCTTGGGTCCACTCTGGACACTATTCTATCAAATTATTCTTCCTATTGTTTTGTTAAAATTTTTATAGCATATATATTTATTCTAACATATGTTACTGTACTCTAAATATTTTAGATAAGCAGAAAAAAAATAATTTAATGGATGGTAGAAGGAAGACAGGGTACAGTGAAACTGGGCTTGGATGACATCAAGAAAGTTGGATCTTGTATCTAGAATCAAATTAACAAATAGAAATATGACTCTTAACTATACAAATAAAAGGGGATCAGTACAAAGGTTAAAGGAAGGTTTAATAGAAGTGATATTAGATCTGCAATGGTTTGGGGGGACTGACACACTTAGTGATTTCGAAGGCCAAGATAGAAAAATGGAAATGGTAGAAATATGAATGTTGAAATGGATGTGCAGAGTTGAAAATTAATATAAGGGGCAAGTGGATGTTGTGGGAGTTACTTACGTATTGAGAGAGCCATTTTATAAAGTGAGAAAAGTGGCAAAAGTTTGGATAAAGTTAATAAACGTGAAAAAGTGGCTGAGTTGATATTCTGTTAAGTACTAATTGGGATGTCTGTGAAATCGTGAGAATAAAAACGTGAGAGACACACACAAGCCAGGATGAAGTTGGAATAGAATTGTTCATACTACAAGCAAATGAATATATCCCACTAGTAGAGAGAGACCACAGAATGCAAGAATAAAACCTATTTTAATGATGTTAATGTTTTTACAATATTCTATTTTAAGTGTTCATTACTTGTTATATCGTTTATTTTCATATTTCCTTTCCTCACTGGACTATTTTTCCCTGTTGGAGCCCTCGTGATTGTAGCATCTTGCTTTTCCAACTAGGGTTGTAGCTTAGCTAATAATAATAATAATAATAACAATTTGGTCTCTAGACACTCGACATAGGGTGTACATTTGGGACTGGCAGGAAGAATTTAACCAAACACTTTGAAATTTAGTATTAAAAAGTTATTTAAAGATTGAATGATACTTCAACAGCCTGAAAAACAGTTGTGTTCGAATTTAGATGTTCTTAGATACTCAAAAAATATCTTATTTAGTTAACCACTTACCTATAATTGTGTCTATCTGTAGCTCGGTTGCTGCAGAGAGTCGGGAAGAGAGATGATGGAGAGCCATGATTGCTGATCTCCTTAGGATATGGCACCTGCATGATGATTATGACGATTATCTTGCTCTAGACTCTCTAGTCTTAGGGTCTTCTGAAGGGCATTTGAGATACTGCTTAGAAAGATCATCATCATCTTGATGACTGTGTCCAACCTCTGAAAAAAAGGAAATGAATTAATATTCTATTAATCTTATTTATTAATTCAATCATTCCATATACAACAACATTTATAGTATTGAGAGAGAGAGCGCGCGCTTTAGTTTTTAACAGATTATCACAAATAAAATGAAAAACAAATGTATAAAGAAACTCATTTTCTCCCCAAATAAACTCAAGGTTCCTTTTCAGTTGCCTCAACATATTCACTTCTTCTAAATTTACTACAACCACCAAGTTCCAAGTTCCTCGTTGCTCAATCCTCAACACAGATTAAAGTCACAAGGTGTAAGGCAATGTGATCTCTAGCACTTTCATATGGGACAACTTTTTTAGTTGGCAAAACTAATTTTCTTAATTCTATGCTACAGCTTCTTTTCGTAACTCTCTACAGCTCAACAAATGTTCTGTTGCATTATTTGTTTCTTTGCAAAACTCACAAAGCCTATCATTCTCATTCCTGTTTTTACATTTTCTATTAAAGCTATTCTGTCTTTTTTCTCTTCTTTTAGTTATTTTGAAGTTTTTATCCTCTTGTTATTTTCAAGTTTTTATAGTTTATATAAGGAAGATTTATTTTGATATTATTATTGTTCTTAAACTTCTCTTCACTGGGCTATATTCCCTGTTGGAGCGTTTGGGCTTATAGCATCCTACTTTTCCAACTAGGGTTTTAACTTAGTGAATAATAATAATAATAATAATAATAATAATAATAATAATAATAATAATAATAATAATAATAATAATAATAATAATAATAATAATAATAATAATATCGTATTCAGCCGTGATTGGTTGGTAAGGTAGTTTTCTCAGTACTGAGTTCACCTGTGTAATCCATTCTGTTATTTCCTTTTTACAAACATCAACTAGGTCATTTGTTTCCTTTTTCCTATATATCTATAGCAATTTCTTATCTCTTCAATTTCGTTAATATACTTTTTGCATATTTCTAAATGATTTTTTTTTTTAATATTGACCATGTAGTTCCTTGCTGTCTCTTCAACTAACTATCTGTTATCTTATGTAATGATGTTTTGAAAATGCAACACCTTTTCTTACTATTCTATTCTCTCTCCTGTCCAAATGTTTGTTCTTGCTATCAACCAACGAAAAGTATTGAAAATTCACTTATTGGCCAAACTAAACAAGAGGACATTTACAATCATCAGTACGGGCTAGACCACAAACAAAACAAAAGCATTATTATAAACAGGGCAATTTTTGAATATGTTCTAGATAAAACCATGATTATTGCAAGATGACCAACAGATCTGAGATCGCCAACATAAGCTATGAACACAAATATGTGATTCAACATAGAACATTCAATTCATTACGTACCCCAGTATCTGTGCACTGCCAAATGTGTACGTCAAGTTGGATTAACATTAAAATTGTTATAACATCTCAAAAAAAAGTCTTTCGGGGTAAAACTCAACAGAAGTAATGTCCATTATAACCACCTTGAGCCAGGTCAAGTATTTTGGCTGTTGGTTATTCTAGATCAGTTGAAACAACACATTTCTTTACACAGAAAATAATTTTATATCAAGATACTTTATTATTAAACTCTCTCATCTTACCACAACCACAAACATTGACAAAAATCGAAACAAGTTACATATAGATTTTCGCACCTTCGAATAAAGTTTTAGTCCACTAATAGTCAGACAGTATTGACGTTTTCAGCAATCATCAAAAATATATTGCTGCCAGAAATGTCAATATAAAACTACTTATTTCTTATTTAAGTGATTGGAAATTAATAAATTTAAAACAAAATTAACTTGTTTTCTTTATGTGAAACGAAGATAAGGCTTCCTATTTTCATATTAAAAACTGATTTTCTTTCAAACTTCACAGACAACAAGCAGTCCTTTCCTCCTAACAAAATGCGAGTATTTAGAATACCAATTTTGCCTGACTAGTAAAAAAAACAGACAAGGAAATCTCCCCCTCTTTAATTACACTAAGAGTTTAGAGAATGATAAGACATCATTGATTGGAGCTTAATAGAATATATATCGTACCAACGAATGCTTTCTTAAATATATTTTCTCATATCAGAATTACACAAGAAATTCGTCCTAACTTCTTACGGTTGTTACGAAACCTAAATCATGGCCATATTTCAAAACGAAAGCAATTGAGAATAAACATGAATTGTGTGTTATGCAAAATACATTAAAATATGTATACGATAAACTGACTTTGTAGGGCCAGGAAAACAGAACGTAAAGTAAACTTAAAGTAAACTTCATGTATGGGTATATGGCAAGTTATTCACAGTAGCTGGTTATATAGATTTATGCATTACTTCAGGAAAAACCATTGTTAATAATAATAATAATAATAATAATAATAATAATAATAATAATAATAATAATAAATGAACAAGTTGAACAACTCGTGCAAGACTGCCCATATCACCTAGAAACAAAAACATGATTTAACAAAGACGTACTTTTGAATTTGGAGTCGTTCTTTACCACATTGTTAAATGCGAACAATCAAATAATTAAATTTTCTAAACCAAGTTAGAATAAAATCATGATTGTTATAGTATCTACATTCATTTTAACAGGGTTATAAAACAGAACTGATCCTTTATAACCGCCACTATCTTGGGTTAGAGTTCTCTTGCCTGAGGGTACACTCGGGCACACTATCTTCTCTTTCTCTCCCTCTTTTTTTAAAGTCTTTATAGTTTATAAAGAAAATGTTTATTTCAATGCTGTTACTGTTTTCAAAATATTTTGTTTTAATTGGCAATTACTTCCATTTCCTTGTTTCCTTTCCTCACTGGGCTATTTTCCTTGTTGGAGCCCCTGGGTTTATAGCATCCTGCTTTTCCAACTAGGGTTGTAGCTTAGCAAGTAATAATAATAATAATAATAATAATAATAATAATAATAATAATAATTCGTCCTAATTTCTTACGATTCTGTAACCAACATGTGAAAATTAATAGTAAATATCTACATGTAAATAAATCTAGGATAAATATTAAATCAAATATCACCTGTTTCAAAACGAAAGCATTTGGCAATAAACACTACCTGTGTTGTGCGATATAGGAAAAACCTTAGAATGTACACGATGAACTGATATTGTAGCCATAGGCCCTGTGTGACAGGACCAGAAAAACAGCCAAATAAAGTTCATGTGTGGACCCTACTGTCTGAGAAGCCATTTACTGTCGCTGGATAAATACATTCTCACCACACACAAATAAAAACATTACTCATACACAAGATACATTAATATTATCATTTAGTAAAAGTCATGATTATTGCCAAATGAGCAACTCATACAAGAGTGTCTATGTCACCTAGAAAGGCAAATATGATGTAAAAAAGTAGTAATTTGGAATTTGATACTTAAATTGTAACTTTGATTGAAGATTCCCTCTGCTGTATGACGTTACAGTCTACATTACACGATTGTGGAACCAATGCTCAACCATTTTGAGTCGTTCTTTACCACAATTTCAAATGTGAACAAATAAAAGTCATTAAAAATATGTACTCCGTGAGATTATAATTATAATTGTTGTAGCATTGCCACTCATTTTATCATGGTTAAAAAACCAGAACTGATCCTTTATAATCACTACAAAAGTCAAAATATTTGTGCTGATAATTATTACTGAGAAATTCAGACCTTCTATTCAAATTGCCTAAACCATAAAGTAATCATTTAGTAATAAAATTAATTATTGCAAAACAAATTAAACGAAGACTTAGTATTAATTACTAAATAAGGCTTACCATTTTCAGATTAAAAACAGATTTTGTGGAAATTCACTGACAAGGAGTAGTAGACCCGTCTTCTTAAACGAAGAACAAATATGCAGAAAACCAGTTCTGTCTGATTGGTCGAAAGACAGGCAAGGAACCGCATCCCCCCTTACAGTAAGAGTTAATTGGTCATTAACTAATGAGGTAATTAAACGTCTGCTATTGAAATATTAGAAAAAACACGAGTTGCATACAAAATAAATCGTTTCTATAAAGGTTTTCCTAAGATTATATACTAAAAACTTAAATGAAAAGCAGTGTTCCTACTAGGGCTTTTATCACGGTCATTTCCTGTTTTAATTTAAACTTAATTTCAATGTATTGGTGGTATTGAGTCCCTTAAAGATCAAAATTAAGCCTCTTATTCTACCAACCACTTACTTCTGTGTAAGTGCATGAGCTGAGACGACTTAATCTATGCTTACAAATAATTTATATCTTGGGATACACATCCGAATATTTAGTATATCAATGGAGTTGATGCTGAGAGAGAGAGAGAGAGAGAGAGAGAGAGAGAGAGAGAGAGAGAGAGAGAGAGAGAGAGAGAGAGAGAGAGATAGTTATATAGTAAGTGTTAATGCAACCTTTACAAACTAATAAATCTTATTCCTTGAAAAGGACGCAAGAATACATAAAGAAAAGTAACTACATTGGATCCTTCTCTCTGGTTACGATTCTTTCCCTTTGCCTACACATACACCGAATACTCTGGCCTATTCTTTACAGATTCTCCTCTGTCCTCATACACCTGACAACACTGAGATTGCAAAATAATTCTTCTTCACCCAAGGGGTTAACTACTGCACTGTAATTGTTCAGTGGTTACTTTCCGCTTGGTAAGGGTAGAAGAGACTCTTCAGCTATAGTAAGCAGCTCTTCTAGGAGAAGGACACTCCAAAATCAAACCATTGTTCTCTAGTCTTGGGTAGTGCCATAGCCTCTGTACCATGGTCTTCCACTGTCTTGGGTTAAGAGTTCTCTTGCTTGAGGGTACACTCGGGCACACTGTTCTATCTAGTTTCTCTTCCTCTTGTTTTGTTAAAGTTTTTATAGTTTATATAAGAAATATTTATTTTGATGTTGCTACTATTTTTAAAATATTTTATTTTTCCTTATTTCCTTTCCTCACTGGGCTATTTTCCCTGTTGGGGCCCCTGGGCTTATAGCATCCTGCTTTTCCAACTAGGGTTGTAGCTTAGCATTTAATAATAATAATAATAATAATAATAATAATAATAATAATAATAATAATAATAATAATAATAATAATAACTGATTCATTTAAAGATTTTTTGATATTGGAAAAAAATTCCTAATAAATATCTTGCTTAAATACATTCCAGTGATATTGAATCTATAATATACGAGAGACAAGTATCCTAAACATACTTATGGGTGTTTAATAACTTATTCAAAATCGATGGATTTGCTGGTAACTAATATGTTTTACTAGACTTGTTTCAATGAGAGAAAAAAACATCGAGTTTAAGTGGAGTTTGTTACAAAGTGAATAATGAAGATGATGAGAGCCAAGCATGATTTACAGGAGGAGGTAGGATAGAAGGAATACACAGCCATAAAGGGCCTATGAAGAAGGAAGAAGCAGCAACAGAGAGGAATGAGCTATATACAATAGTTTTCTAAAAGATTGAAGAAAAATGCTACCGGGTGTACGTTGTGACCAAGAACTAGCTGGATTCAGAATCAGATTGGTGTTAAACCAGACACACAAATAAGATAAAAAGTTTTAATGATGATTCAGAGTTTTCTGACATCCCGTTTTAATGAAGAAGTCTTCAGGATCTTTAAAGGGGGCTACAAATCAAATTGTGTAATCTATCTTATGGCAATATCTAAAGTAATTGGCATAAAATACTTTTATAGTATTGCAGGAATACTAAATACTACTAATTTCGAGTATATATATCCAAAAAGTGAGATAGTAGCTGTACCCAAAAGCGCTAGAATGTGTAATTCTTAAAATACTACTTAGCCATTCGTGAAAGATTTAAACATTGCTGGATAAGCAGCCAGTATAAAGAATTATAATCTACGGAGTTTTTTTTTTTAATATGATTTAATGCCAATTAAGGGTGAGAACAAATATGCCATCCTAATTTCATTCTACGTACTGCTTTTGATATAGTTGTGCATGAATTACGATCTATTAGTATTGAAGAGGAAGATTTTCAATATCTAAGATTAATTACTCTACCTTTAGGGCTGTTTTCCTGGCCCTATCACGCAAATATAATTCATTACAGGACCTACAAGAACAGTTTGGCGTATATATCTTTTAGTACCTAAGAGCGGTAATTTTCCAGTCCACTTCATCGAAGCACAAAGTATCGAAAGCCTTAATATCTTCATTTCTTTCTGATATCTAGTGGGAGCTTGTTATATAAATCTTGGGGTTGCATATTTGAAATCTCGAAAACCTACAGTATATCTTGGCTTCAAGAGCTTGAAACTCTCTGTTACGATTCTCTGGTTAATAGAAGCTATTGTGTACGAATTGGAAATTCTTTCTCAAACCACAGCACGCAAACCATTAAACAGAGATGCCACAAGGACGTGTATTAGGCCCAATACTAATTTATTTTGTGTTTTTAGTATTGATCTATCAAAGCTATGATAGGGAAACTGGAGTGAGGTCAAACTTTTTGTTGATGATACACAATTATACTTCTCCATAAATGACACTGATGATACAGTAGAGATTCTAAAAATATGATAGAGAATGATTGACAGACGACTACAAATAAATGAAAATAAAACTACAGTTTGTGGTAATAGGAAAGAATAATTATCAAGATTGGTTATGGTGGCTAATTGGAAACGTCCCTGCATGGCGTTTAGAAAAGTGGGCATTAAACAAGAACTTGAAAAGGGAAATAAATGCAGCTGAATTATAGTTTTACAGAAGAATGTTCAAGATCCCAGAGACTAAGAGAGAGAGAGAGAGAGAGAGAGAGAGAGAGAGAGAGAGAGAGAGAGAGAGAGAGAGAGAGAGAGAGAGAGAGAGAGCGCACTTCTAAAACTGATAAGGAGGCGGCAGATGAGATTTATAGGACATGAAATAGGAAGAGAAAAGATCGAACTTTTGGTGCCTTACAGGAAACATGGAGAGGAGCAAGAGGCCGACAAAGGAAAAAATCTTTTGGACAGCTTACTGGAGGGGAGGAAATAATTGAGAATGTTCAGCTAGACAATTTGAAATTATATAGAGAGCTAGAGACAGGACCAGGTGGAGTCAATTGACAGCCCACGTCCAGGACATGGCACCTAGAATCCTAGATAGATACAGAAGATTCCCAGTTAACCTTGATCTGGTATGGGTCATTGATACAAGCCAATCTGAATTTAGTAAGAATTTTTCTTCAACCTACTTCGATTCTGCAACCATCATAGGAAAATAGTAGAATGCTAAATATCTCAATTGAAATAAAACGGAAATAAATACAAAACCGAAATCGTACCGGTTTTAAAGCAAAAGCATTAGAAGTTCACCTATTGCCCAAACTATACTGTAAGGCCATTTACAGTAACCAGACTCTGAACCACAAAAAAATAAACATTATTATAAACAAGAAAATTTATGTTTTAGGAAAAACCCCGATTTTTGAAAGATGAGCAACACATCAAGATATCCTACATCACCTGGAAACACAAACATGATTCTATATAGACAAATACTTTAGAATTTAGTTCCTAAACAATCCTTTCAAATAAAGAGTAAAACTACTGCCGGGTGTCACAATTACCTACATTCTATAGCTGTGGAAGCGATATTTATAAGAAACTTTTGAATAGTTTTGTACCACATTGCCAAATGGGAGCATTCGATTCATTAATTACCTCAGTATCTATACATTGTTAAATTTGCACTTAGTTGGATTACAGTTATAACCTTTACAACAACAACAACAGCAACAATAACAACAACAAGTGCAGCAGTTTCTATTCCACTGCAGGACAAAGACCTCACACATATCAATTCATGTCTGAGGTTTGTCCAATCTTTTCCTCAGCACGCTGACCAATTATGGATTGGTGATCGTGGGAGACTTTGGTCTGATCCCTCACAGCAAACCAACCTAGTATGGGTGGCTCTGCCTAGTGCAATTTTGTTCATCATGGTGATATGCAAACCATTTCACCACGTCAAGGTCTCGCCACTGTTATAACATCTCAACAAAGACTTCGAATTAAAGCAACAGAAGTACTGGTCCTTCATAACTACCCTTAGAAAAGTCAAAATATTTTCATTGCTGATTATTGTCGATCAATTAAAGTAATATATTTCCTTACATGGAAAATAGCTTAATGTCAAGTATCAAACTATTTATAAACTCTACCATTTCCCACAGTAACAAAATTGACAAATATCTAAACTAGTTACAGATAAAATGTAACACATAAAAAGTTTATAGTCACGCCTTCGTTTCAAGTTGCTTAGTCCACGAAGTATCAAGGACAGTATTGACGCTTTTTGCAATCTTGTTGATCACTAATAATCAATTTTGTTTCATCAAAATGACATTGCCTTCGGAAATTTCCACATGGAACTATTCATTAATTAATTCAAAAGTTAATACACTCAAAACAAAATTAGCTCATTGCCTTTACATTAAACTAAATAAGGCTTCATATTTTTAGATTTAAAAACAATTTAAATAAAAACATGTTCTTAACGAAGAGCAAATATGTTGAAAACCACCTTTCCATCTTTGCCTGACTAGTCGCCCCACCCCACTTACAGTAAGAGTTTAGTCATTAATTAATGCTTTGATTATACAGTACCTGCCCACTAGTGAATGATAGAAAAAAATACTGATGAAAGTTTAATACAAAAGACGTATCAAGAAATGCTTTCCAAAGAATATTTTCTCAAGAAATTCGTCCTAACTTCTTACGATTCTGCCAGAACCAACACATGAAAACTAATAGTAAATATCTACATGTAAATAAATCTAAGGTGAATACAAAATTCTTAACTCATTTTCAAAAGGAAAGCATTTGACAATAAACACGAAATGTGTGATATGCTTAATACCTTAGAATATGTACACGATGAACTGACATTGTAGCTTAGGCCCTGTGAGACAGGACCAGAAAAACAGCCCTCTATTTCCTTTTTTTTTCACTTTTAAGAAAATATACAGTTGACAAGTTCGTTTTTACAAATACATATTTATATAATCATAGATATTTCAATATTGGTTTTACTGATGTGGTTTATAATTCATCATTAGTCAGATTAACATTTACATAACATAAAAGACTAGCTGATAATGCAATAAATAAAGGTTACTATTATTTAGCCCTAAAAGTAAAGTTCATGTATGAGCCCTACTATAAATTAGCCCTAAAAGTGAAGTTCATGTATGAGCCCTACTATAATTTAGCCCTAAAAGTAAAGTTCATGCATAAGCCCTACTGTATGAGAAGCCATTTACTGTCGCTGGATAAACACAAAATTAAAAAAAAAAAAAAAAAAAAAACACTACTCATACACAAGATGAGAAACGCAAAAATGATGTAACAAAGACGTAAATGCAGAGCAAAATATGAACTGGAAAGAAATTATTTTCACACATCAAGGCCCGCCTGAACAGACTCTTAGTGTCTGATGGGAGGGCGAGAAATAAACCACTAAAAGTAAAGCAATTGTGAATTTGATTCGTTAATTGTAACTTGAAATAAAGATTGCCACTGCTGTATGATGTTACAGCTTACAACCCACGATTGTGGAAACAATGCTCAACCATTTTGAGTCGTTCTTTACCACAATTTCAAATGTGAACAATTAAGTTATTAAGAATATATACGCTGTTAGATTAAAATTATAATTTCTGTAGCATCTCCATTAATTTTATAGTGGTTAAAAAACAGAAGCCCTGATCATTTAACATAATAAAATACAGTTCTGCATTTTTTTCTGCTAATTATTACAGAGTTAAAGTCACACCTTCGATTCAAATTGCCTAATCCACAAAGTATGTCTTTAAGGTTTTAATATTAAAATGATAATGTCACCTGTAATTTCCCCATGAAGATAATCACTTAGTAACAAAATTAATTCAACTTTTTACCTTGATACTGAACAAAGGCCGTTGATATTAATTACTAAATAAGGCTTCCCATTTTCAGATTAATTTTTTTTTTCCTTTTTAGATTTCACAGTTCACTGACCGCCCTCTTAAACGAAGAACAAATATGCAGAAAACCAGTTCTGTCTGGTTAGTCGAAAAACAGGCAAGGAACTCCGCCCCCCTTACAGTAAGAGTTAATTAGTCATTAACTAATGAGGTAATTATACGTCTGCTAATGGAATATGAGAAAAACACGAGTTGCATACAAAACAAATCGTTTCTATAAAGGTTTTCCCAAGAATATTTTCTAAAAAAGTTAAATAAAAAGCCGTGTCCCTACTTGGGCTTTTATCACGATAATTTCCTACTTTAATTTAAACTTAATTTCAATATATTAGTGGTATAGAGTCCCTTAAAGATCAAAATTAAGCCTTTTTATTCTACCAACCACTTCTGTGTAAGTGCATGTGTTGTGGTGACTTAATCTAAACTTATAAATAACATATCTTGGGATACACTTCCGAATATTTAATATTTCAATGGATTTGATGCTTACGGCCTTCAAGTATTTAGTCGAGAGAGAGAGAGAGAGAGAGAGAGAGAGAGAGAGAGAGAGAGAGAGAGAGAGAGAGAGAGAGAGAGCCGAATTGTTAAAGGATGTCTTTAAATTTACCTCTACGCAAAGATAGCTTTGTTGGAAGACTGAACAAGAGTTCTTGTAATTTTACCGACTATGGGACTCTCTGTTGCTGACAGAGGATATCAATGTTATTCTCACTCCCAACTAAGAATATATTTCTGGTTGTTATTAACAATGTTTGCAGGGACACTGAAATTAAACAATTCTGACGTAATCAGTACTTCTGTGGGAGACTCACTCATGAAACTTAGAGAGAGTTTACTAACAAAATATTAATTGAATAATGGAAACAAAAACAGCTGAGAGAGAGAGAGAGAGAGAGAGAGAGAGAGAGAGAGAGAGAGAGAGAGAGAGAGAGAGAGAGAGTTATATAATAAGTGTTAATGGAACCTTTACAAACTAATAAATCTTATTACTTGAAAAGGACACAAGAATAGATAAAGAATAGTAACTGATTTAAAGAAAGATTTTTTTGATATTATAAAAAAATTCCTAATAAATATCTTGCTTAAATACATTCCAGTGATATTGAATCTATGATATACGAGAGACAAGTATACTCAATACACTTATTAGTTTAAAGACATTCAAATTATATGGATTTGCTGGTAAAGAATATATTTTACTAGACTTGTTTCGATGAGAGAAAAAACTTATAGGTTAAGTGGAGTTTGTTACAAAGTGAATGATGAAGATAATGAGTGCCAAGCATGATTTACAGGAGGAGGTAGGATAGAAGGAATACACAGCCATAAAGGGCCTATTAAGATGGAAGAAGCAGCAACAGAGAGGAATGAGCTATATACAATAGTTTTCTAAAAGATTGAAGAAAAATGCCACCGGGTGTACATTGTGACCAAGAACTAGCTGATAACTTACTAAAATTCCAAAAGTAAACTAAAAATAAATTCGTAATAGCCACGGTCTCAGATTTAGGATATTTAATCGTCAATGGTAGCATTTAATATTTCTGAAACACTATAAAAGTATTTTACTCCAATTACTTTAGATAAATTACACAATTTGATTTTTATCCTCTTTAAAAATGCTGATGATGTCTTCTTCATTAAAACAGGATGTCAGAAAACTCTAAATCATCATTAAAACTCTTATCTTATTTGTGTGTTTGGTTTAACCCTTTCACCACGTCAAGGTATCCCCACTCAGAAATGGTATAACTGTTATAACATCTCAACAAAGACTTCGAATTAAAACAACAGAAGTACTATTCCTTCATAACTACCCTTAGAAAAGTCAAAATACTTTCATTGCTGATTATTGTAGATCAATTAAAGTAATATATTTCCTTTCATAGAAAATAGCTTAATGTCAAGTATCAAACTATTTATAAATACTACCATTTCCCACAATCGCAAAATTGACTAAAATCTAAACTAAAAGATGAAATGTAGTACACACATATAGAGTTTATTGTCACGCCTTCGATTCAAGTTGCTTAGTCCACGAAGTATTAAGGACAGTATTGACGCTTTTTGCAATCTTGTTGATCACTAATAACCAGTTTTGTTTCATCAAAATGACATCGCCTTCAAAAATTTCCACATGAAACTATTCATCATTTATTAATTAAAATTCAATGCATGCAAAACAAAACTAACTTATTACCTTTACATAATTAAATAAGGCTTCATATTTTCGGATTAAAAAACAATTTTAAAAAATCACTGACAACGAGTAGGGCTGTCTTCTTAACAAAGAGCAAATATGGTGAAAACCACTTTTGCCTGACTGGTCGAAAAATACTGGGGACCTCGTCCACCCCACTTGCAGTAAGAGTTTTGTCATTAACTAATAATTTGATTACGCCTGCCCACTATTATTATTATTATTATTATTATTATTATTATTATAATTATTATTATAATTATTATTACTAGCTAATCTACAACCCTAGTAGGAAAAGCAACATTATATAAGCCCAAGAGCTCCAATAGGGAGAAATAGCCTAGCGAGGAAATAAAATAAGTTAATAAATAAGTAACATGAGAAATAATGAACAAATAAAATAAGATATTTTAAAAACTGTAACAACATCAAAACAGACATTTCATAAATAATCTATAATAAGGCTTATGTCAGCCTGTTCAACATAGCATTCGCTGCAAGTTTGAACTTTTGAAGTTCAACCGATTAGAAAGGTTATTAACTAATGAACCAAGTAAGCCTGATCACTAGTGAATGACAGAAAAATATTAATGATAGCTTAATATGAATTAAGTCAAATCAATAAATGCTCTCCCAAACATATTTCCTCATATATATCAGAATTACACAAGAAATTCGTCGAAAATTCTTACGATTCTGCAACCAACATATGAGAACAGAAGGTAAATATCTCGAAGCAAATAAAAAGGAAATAAATACTAAGCCTAAATCATGGCCCGGTTTCAAAACGAAAGTATTGGATAATAAACAATAATTGTGTTTTATGCAAAATACATTAGAATATGTATACGATAAACTGACTTTGTAGGGCCAGAAAAATAGACCGTGAAGTAAATGTAAAGTAAAGTTCATGTATGGGCCCAACTGTATGGCAAGTTATTCACAATAGTTGGCTAAATAGATTTATGCATTTCTTTAGGAAAAACCGTGATTAATAATAATAATAATAATAATAATAATAATAATAATAATAATAATAATAATAATGAACAAGTGGAGCAACTCCTGCAAGACTGCCCATATCACCTAGAAACACAAGCCTGATTGAACAAAAACGTATTTTCTCTAAAGTTTATAAATAGTGATTTTGAATCATTCTTTACCACAATTTAAGATGTAAACAATGAATTAAAATTAGATTAAAATTATGATTGTTGAAGCATCTCCACTCATTTTATCATGGTTAAAAACCAGAACTGATCCTTTATAATCACTACAAAAGTCAAAATATTTGGGCTGATAATTATTACAAAGAAATTCAGACCTTCGATTCAAATTGCCCAATCCATAAAGTAATCATTTAGTAATAAAATTAATTAACGCAAAACAAATTAAACGAAGACTTAGTATTAATTACTAAATAAGGCTTACCATTTTCAGATTAAAAACAGATTTTTTGAAAATTCACTGACAAGGAGTAGTAGACCGGTCTTCTTAAACGAAGAACAAATATGCAGAAAACCAGTTCTGTCTGGTTGGTCGAAAAATAGGCAAGGGACCCCATCCCCCTTACAGTAAGAGTTAATTGGTCATTAACTAATGAGGTAATTATACGTCTGCTATTGGAATATGAGAAAAAAACACGATTTTCATACAAAATAAATCGTTTCTATAAAGGTTTTCCTAAGAATATACCTCAAAATCTTTAATAAAAAGCAGTGTTCCTACTTGTGCTTTTATCAGGGTAATTTCCTACTTTCATTTAAACTTAATTTCAATATATTAGTGGTATAGAGTCCTTTAAAGATAAAAATTAAGCCTTTTTATTCTACCAACCACTTCTGTGTAAGTGCATGAGCTGAGCTGACTTAATCTAAACTTACAAATAACATATCTTGGGATACACTTACGAATATTTAATATTTCAATGGATTTGATGCTGAGAGAGAGAGAGAGAGAGAGAGAGAGAGAGAGAGAGAGAGAGAGAGAGAGAGAGAGAGAGAGAGAGAGAGAAAGAGAGTGTGTGTGTGTGTAATTGGTGGGCGTGGCTGGCAAAGGAATTTCAAACTAATGGAAAGAGATAATGATAGTTTCGCAAAAGCAAAATAATTGTATATATTTGTCCCATGTATTGTATTTGGATTCAAATAAATAATGTGTATTTAACAGTATATGTGTAATGAGCTATAACAAAGAATTTAATTTTTGTATTAGCAGAATTAAGAATGAATGTCGAGTTATCCACTGAAATACATTTTTATATATATTTTCGTCAACTAACCAATATCTTTCTAAAACACATCACCTGAAACTCTCGGTCCTCAATGAAACTTTTCAATGAAAATAATTTGCCCAAATTACACAGTTTCCACAATATATATTCAACACCATCATATTTGCAACTTTAAAAATGTGAAAAAGAATCTCTAAACAAATTTCTAACCAGATTAAATCAAAGTAGGCCTATGTGATTAAAACAATTCTGCCATTGGTAAAGTTTTGGATTCAACCAAATTGGGAAATGTATTATATTAATATATTTTCCTAGTAATGCATACTTACAGAGAAAAAAAATATTTCAGGAATTGAAGGTCTTGACTTTTTCTAAGTTTAGTGTATATCTTTCCATGGGCACGCAAGGTAGCTCTTGTTCGTTTGTATGTCTGTTTTCATCTTACTTGGCTCCGCCCCATTGCGTAATGTGACAATATTTACTTTAATGCGCATTTGCTCCTCCCACTAATGTCGCTCCTCCAATCAAAATACTACTGGGTTCTTTTCAAGGGTTATTATTGGACGATTCATTGGTCTCTCAGTCTTGTTTCAAGGATCTGTTTTTCGTGCAATATAACATTGTAAACGATACTATTTTGTTTTTTTCCCTATTTCATTATGGGAGAAACCCGTGATTGTCGTTTGTTTTCGGTTTTCAAAAGTTCCGGTTTCTATATTTTCATCACACGTCATTTTACTGTCATGGATCCTCCGGTACGGTTGTGTGAAATATGTCGTTATTCCTATTTTGATGTGATCGGCCGATTTCATGGGAATTATAATGGAACTCCTGAAGTAGTGAATCGTTTTCTAAGGGAGCATTCCGTATTACCTTTAAGTGTCCAGTGTGGTAAATGTGATTCGCCTTTACATTTTCGTGAGGATAGACATGTGTGGTATTGTACCAAATCTGAACGTATTCCAGTACTTGATGATTCAGAAGAGGGTCAACCACAACCTTCCACATCTTCATCGTCATCTTCCGTTTAAGGTAAGAAGTGATTTAACAAAATATATATATTCAAATTTACCCCTGGTTAAAGGGGGGGGTCGCAGGGGGGGCGAAGCCCCCCCCGGTAGGGGTACAGGGCCCCTAGGTTAGGTTAGGTGGGTTTGTTAGGTTCTGTGGTGCCCTGAAAATTACTGTGGCCTTAAGGGGGGGTCGCAGGGGGGGCGAAGCCCCCCCCCGGTAGGGGTACAGGGCCCCTAGGTTAGGTTAGGTGGGTTTGTTAGGTTCTGTGGTGCCTTGAAAATTACTGTGGCCATAAGGGGGGGTCGCAGGGGGGGCGAAGCCCCCCCCCCGGTAGGGGTACAGGGCCCCTAGGTTAGGTTAGGTGGGTTTGTTAGGTTCTGTGGTGCCCTGAAAATTACTGTGGCCTTAAGGGGGGGTCGCAGGGGGGGCGAAGCCCCCCCCAATAGGGGTACAGGGCCCCTAGGTTAGGTTAGGTGGGTTTGTTAGGTTCTGTGGTGCCCTGAAAATTACTGTGGCTTTAAGGGGGGGTCGCTGGGGGGCCCTACCCCCCTCCCCCGGGTAGGCCTAGTTAGGGGTATGGGGGAGGGGTGCTGGAACATTAATTATTCATTTATTGCAAATATCATTCAATGCCCCAACACCCTCCCCCCCCTTCCCCCACCCAAAACCCCGGTTCCCAAAGGGTGTCCCCCATAATTGGTGGGATGAACTAGGGTATACATAGTAAATCTCTAAATCGGTTGGTTTGCAGTCAAAATAAACGTTAAATTCATTGAAACCACACTATTTCTGATGCAACAAATATATTTTTATTGCATTTTTCCAAATTTGGCTGAAACTAAAAATTTACCCTGCCATTTTCTAATAAAACATTGAGCAGACTTCATGATGATACATTTATTTCAAACATGGGAAAAAAATCCATAGACAGGAGGTATTATTTCGACATTTAATTTGGATTATCAAATCTAGACCTACGGCTACAGGCTTTGGTAATATCCCCAATCTATTTTATAGTAACAACTACAATTATAGGTGATTACAGTGTGCCTACCTAGAACTTAAACTACACAGCTACAGTTATACACCGTTCTATCATTAATTAACAAGTTAAAACCACATCTAGAAACAATCTCATTTAATAACCTTTCAATAATCGAGGGAATTACCACCAAATGCTAACAAGAGCATTTCGAGAAATATCTTTTCATGAAAAGTTCTTCGCCATTAAAAGACCCTTACAGAATTTCGATGGTTAACTATCAATCATGGAAACCTACAACACCTATAATATATTCGAATCTCCAATATTTCGAGTAATAAAACAACAATTAAAACACAATAGAGCAAAAAATCTTGTAAAATTTGTCCCTTCTTACCCCTTAAAGCCTTCATTCTTCACAGAATCACAAGTTAAAAGACACGAGACACTTCCTTCCTTCTGTGTGTGTGTGTGTGTGTCTGGGACAGAAATGAATCTTCTTCTACAGTCTACACTGTCAGGAACATCCCTAGACGGTCCCTAAAAGTTCCCCAGACCAGAATAATTTTCTCCAGGTATTCTCCACCAAAATACTGAACCTGTAGCCTACTAAATACTGTACTATGTACTCCTGTATCGTCTATGATTATAATATATTCTGTATTTACTTTTAATTATGGTATTTGTGAAACCACAAACAGTAAAATTTAGTTTTTGAATAATGAACTCATGTTTTGATTTCAGTTTGTGCTCTGAAAGATATATCAATTAAATTATAATTTCATACCACAGGAAAACAATAAAACGTAACTAAGTCATTCTCAGTCATCATAAATCTTATTGAAGACAGAATTATTCACAAGTATTCACAGTAGAGGGTTTTTCAGTTACCAGATGTATGGAAATTCGCACACTTGATATGTCCCTAAACACCTCTAAAAATTTCCAGATTTGGGGACAAATTCTCAACAAGTTGTCCCCCTGGTTAAAGAATTGCTTTATCCAATCAGAGACCTCCACCATAGCCTGCGTTCTATAGCCTTTTCATCAGCTAAGATTATAGTATTTTGCTTAGGATATATATTAAAATATTCTTCAAATAGATTAATTTAATTATATTAGGGGTTTGGAAGATATTCGTATAAATATAATCTAATATTTAATGGATAATAACGAGGGAAATATATAAGCAGGTTATCCATGAAACAGCAGGGCCAAAGAAAAAGAAAACGATACAGCTTTTAATTTAAAGAAAACGTTATTTAATGGTAACTAAAGTATATTTAACTACCACGAAAAACAATTTTCTTTTCTCGTTATAATGTCATCTTAGCAAATTTATGAGTTAATGCCTTTAGGAACATCATCTTCCATAATTTATATAATTGTATGATATAAAATTAGTAAGATTCACTAAAGAATAGTAAAACTATCGGTAATTTTGTCTATCACCACAAACTAAAAGTAGATAGTATCTTAAAATCTAGGATTTATAGGGGGGTGTATGTATAATAGCGGCCACCTGTATGTAGGATGATGGCTAAGAATACAGCAGTATAAGGGGGATCACAGGGGCGGGGGGTAACCCCTATCCTATTAGGCAAGTAAGGACAAGGCATGTAGGTTAGGTTAGGGGGTAGGAAATTTAGATTAGCTGGTATCCATTCTTAAAGACATGGGAGGAACTGGCCGCTAATGTACAAAGGCTCCATTTATAGTTAGCCTCTAGACTTCATGTAAACCAGTATTAGATTATGTTTGTTTAACTACCTTCACAAACATTTATCTTTTAAATGAAGGGAGATGTTATATAAATACCCTTATAATAGTTTTGACGGATTAAAGAAGCAGTTAAACGATGTAACTATATCCTTTGTGATGTGTTTGTTGCCAAGTTCACACTGGGTGAATGGAGGAGTTTTGAAATGAAGGCATTAGGTAAAGTTTGGTTGATGTCATGTTTAAATTAGTTTAAAGTTCTCAAAGTAATGCATATACTTATTCAGGTGGAACGTTTTGGTGTAGGTCTACTCTATACTTCTGAAAATAGACTGTTATCAGAGTATTATTATTAGTATCTAAGCTACACTCCTATTTGGAAAAGCCATATACTATAAGCCCAAGGTCTTCAACGGGGAAAATAACCTAGTGAGGGAAGGAAATAAGCCAACTCTAACCCAAGACAGTGGAAGAAGACCATGGTAAAGAGGCTATGGCACTACCCAATACTAGAGAACAATGGTTTTATTTTAGAATGCTCTTCTCCTAGAAGAGTTGCATAATACACATGATGCCAATATAACAAATGTCACTGAAATATAGATTTACCTATTGCTATAATTGTGAATGTAGCATTTGCTAATGATAGCTGTCAAACACAAGATGAACCTCAAACTGCATTAGAGTAGTGTGGAGAATTTTTTAATGGTTATGTTCTGAGTGGGAACTTAGTCCGGGAAAGTCTCCTTATAACAGTTACATAAAGTTCAACAGGGGAGGATATGAGCACTTACTCTCGGGGCACAAACACCCTGCTAATACTTTACTGTCACAATTCACAAACCATCACTCTTTAAATACAAAAGGGGAAAATTTTACTGTCCAGAGGCCGAAGCACTCCACATGTAGGATTAACAATAATTTATGGCCTACTCTAGCTTTGTCAGGTCTATAGTCATCTCATTCTCAGGCTCTGTTCCGGCTCCGTCCCAGCTACCCCAATGAAATGCTGGACAGATATTTTACGTTAATGTAATCAGACAAAATCCAAAATGGGAGCAGTGATGTAAAGTAGTTTAAAAGTTTATAAAGATAAGGATCTTTACCTTCGAAGCAAATATATTAATGCAAAGTTCCTCGCTGCTACCACCTATAGACTTACTTAGGTTTTCTCTTTAAATATTGGGTACTTTGTCCCGTGATCAACTATTCATTTCACACATTAAAATAAATGAGGGAGCAAAAATACTAAGGAGGTTTAATTAACCTAATATTGATTTATTCACAAATTTACATTAAAACAAAACGGACATCTTAACAACACAAAAAATGGTATCAAAAGAAAGGCAATTCAAATAATGAAAATGATGGGTTAGACACGTGATCTGCAACAATCAAAAATCAAATGGGGTCTGGCACGTGGCCCACGTGACCCAGAGACTATGCTAGTCTCAAACCAGAAATGATAACGGAAAAATATTTACACACAATCCCACCGCACACAGTCCGAATAGTGTAATTAGCCAGGTTCCCTATAAAGTTAAAATTAGTTTAAGCTAATAAAAAATGGGGGAAAACTAAATGGCCATTGATGTAGTACCTGCACTCCTTTGAAGATTAGTCCTATGCCCGTGGTGGCTGTTGACCTGGTTGTCGCACTAATTGGCACGTTGCCCTCTTGCCTGGCTCACCCCAAGAATTCTCACTGTGGCTGCAACTAGGTACATCAGGGTCCTCTTCTTCTCAATCTCTCCGACCGGCAGCAACCTTTTGTGAGTCGAGTTTTGGGAGAAAGAGTGCGGGGGGTGAGCCAGATGTGCACGGGTTCAATGACCAGGCATGTCAGCAGCCCACGGCAGCTTCTCGTTGAATGGGCCGACTCTACGGTCGAAGAGATCACCTGGCTTCACCTTTCCAGACAGGTGAGGAGCTTGATGCGCACGGTAATCCATTGGGGGTGCCAGATCGGGACTTAAGGACAGGGCAATATATTGTTGCAAGGAGTGCAGAGGAGGCAGGATTTTGTACTAAATACTCAGATAAATCTTGCTGCTCTGAGGGAGGTTATATATACAACAATCCTACCTATTCTGGCTTGCTAAAAATTAATATTTAAAATGATTAATTAGCAATGGACTGGTGTGATGGGCATACATCTTAAAATTAACAAACCTTAATTGGTATTGAGAAATATAAGATGCATTAATTCAGCAGTATTGGAATTTATATAAAATGTGCAGTTTATGAATTTAATCTCGACCCATGTAGTTTAAGGAAAGAACCAACATACGCCGGGGTTACAACTAAGGCCATCTGTTGTGCGTATCTACGCTGTGACGTCACGAGCATGGCGTGCGCCACTGTCAACAAGTTTAGATTAGTCCTCCCTATGTTTCGTTAAAGAAAACTAGATGTAGGAGAGAATGTTTAAGGGGTAGCTATAGTATTAGTAGAAGAGAGCTAAAAATACGATTGAAAGAAGAAGAGTGAAGAAAATTCTTCACACCCTGGGGATAAAGGGGAGAAAAAAGGGAGAGTGGGATGGGATGGGGGTGAGCCAGAAGTGCCCGGATTCACTGACCCAGCAGATTAGTAGGCCAGGGCAGCTTTTCGTTGAATGTGCTCGACTCTACGGTCGAAGAGATCACCTGGCTTCACCTTTCCAGACAGGTGAGGAGCTTGATGCGCACGGTAATCCATTGGGGGTGCCAGATCGGGACTTAAGGACAGGGCAATATATTGTTGCAAGGAGTGCAGAGGAGGCAGGATTTTGTACTAAATACTCAGATAAATCTTGCTGCTCTGAGGGAGGTTATATATACAACAATCCTACCTATTCTGGCTTGCTAAAAATTAATATTTAAAATGATTAATTAGCAATGGACTGGTGCGATGGGCATACATCTTAAAATTAACAAACCTTAATTGGTATTGAGAAATATAAGATGCATTAATTCAGCAGTATTGGAATTTATAGAAAATGTGCAGTTTATGAATTTAATCTCGACCCATGTAGTTTAAGGAAAGAACCAACATACGCCGGGGTTACAACTAAGGCCATCTGTTGTGCGTATCTACGCTGTGACGTCACGAGCATGGCGTGCGCCACTGTCAACAAGTTTAGATTAGTCCTCCCTATGTTTCGTTAAAGAAAACTAGATGTAGGAGAGAATGTTTAAGGGGTAGCTATAGTATTAGTAGAAGAGAGCTAAAAATACGATTGAAAGAAGAAGAGTGAAGAAAATTCTTCACAAGTAGTAAATTCTAATTTTGGACACTTAAGAATTATGCCACATCAGCAGATACAGTAGGCCTTAAGTAGCCTAATGGCAGAAGAGGTTACAAAGTTCTCTTGCCTGAGCATACACTCGGGCAAACTATAATCTTCTTTCTCTTCTAGTTTTTTTCTAGCTTTTTTAGTTTATATATGAAAGATGTTTTTTAATTTTGTTACTGGTTTTTAAATATATCATATTAATTGTTACTTACTTATCTTGTAGTTTATTTATTTTCTTGTTTCCTTTCCTCACTGGGCTCCTTTTCCTTGTTGAAGCCCTTCAGCTTATAGAATCCTGCTTTTCCAACTAGGGTTGTAGCACAGCAACTAATAATAAACGGATTTTGAGCAAAGCGAAAAATCTATTTTTGGGAGAGAGAGCCATGGCGTCCTGATGGAAGGTTCCTTTTTGGTAGCTTCCTTGGGTATATAACTACTAAATATTCCCAGAGAATTTAACCACAGGTTATCACAGAATTCTAACTTCTGGAGCGAGTATCCTAAAGGTTTCCCTTTAAGACATCGTATATCAACAGGGGACGCATGTATTAACGCGCCACATAGCTATCTTCACCCTACAAAGAGTTAACACTTCGAAGTGTAGGGGTGGAGAATAGCTGGGGAGCCGTTCCACAGCTAATCTCGTTCGTGGCTACTTTTGGTACTCGAGACGTAAACAAACGGGCGCCATTGCTAAATGACGTCACGTCCGTCCTCATCCTGAAGCCAGTTACTTGCCGATCACCATGATACAGCAGAGCAGGGTGGGACCTGAAAAACTGGACGAAGTAGCAGGGAGGGTCCATCAGGACGCCATGGCTATCTCACCCAAAAATAGATTTTTCGCTTCGCTCAAAATCCGTTTTTTGGGCTCAAGCCATGGCGTCCTGATGGAAGAATACCAGAGAATCAATGTATCGTGGTAGATTTTCCCCTTTTAGAGTAAGTGCCGAGGGCTTTGAACAGGTTAGCATAGTAATCTTAATAGAAGAACCGTAAGGAAGAGAACTTCCTGCCCCCCTAGCAGTGAAGTCCCCACGGGCCATGCCGAGATCAAAGTGGTCATCGAAGGGCTACTCACCTTGCTGGGAGAACCTGAAGAACTTGGAGACAAGACTGAATGGTTGGCATTCATATAGGAACATTCTCAAGGGCAGACAAGTGGTGGTTAGGCACTGTATGTTAATGGAGAATTGTCTGGTCTCTAAGATATGAAGTAAGTATTCGTGTAGGAATATTACATTGCACAGGTGAGTATATAATAAGGGTTGAAACCTTAGTAATCTTCATCAACCATAAGAGGAAGGGGATAATAAAACTATGACAGACGTGTATTTCATAGTATAAGTAGGAGCGGATTGAGACGCACAAGTAATAAAATAGAAATTTTATTTCACAATTGCAGAGTATATTAATGAAATGCAATATATGTAAAAGTAATTTACAACAAATTATAATGTACATAGTAATGAAAGACGTGGTCTTGAATCTGAAAGAGAATTTCAAAATTATTAGTAGGCACTCGTTCTCGAGGAACGTCAGTCTTTAAAAGTAAAACACATCATGCTCTAGGCATGCGGCACTCGTGTGACGACTATGACATTTCACCTGGGATAAGAACAGTCATATGAAAAAGCACTAAGTGTTTTTGAAATCACTACGTATCACTCGAGGGTCAACATAGGCACCCGTAGAGTTAGAGTCCCAAGTAACTCACTGTTCTATGCAGAGTTAGGTGCAGGTTTCATAACACTACCTGCGGCTACCACAAAATGTTTGACTTCGTGCACTTGTTTCGCATAATGTTTGAAGAAAACACGCGAGGATTTCCAGCCTGTGAAACTCTTAAGGCTTTCGAAATCCATACTCAGAAAGAAATTCAGAGACGATGCAACTTTTCTAGGATCGTGACTGGCGGGTGTACTGTCAGGATCCGCTATGCGAATGAAGTAGGTGATTTTCGCTCTTAGTTGTTTCAGTGACAGGTCGCTGCCCGATGTTTCTCCTTTGAAGAGTTGGCCTCCACCAAAGTCCGAAGTTTTGCGAAGATAGACCTTGAGGCTCTCTACTGGGCATAGAGAGGCATCTTCTTTCAGGGGGCATATTCTCCAAGGGCCCCATCTTTTGGTGGGTAATTCGTTTTTGGCGAGAAACGTCGGATCCGGGAAGAGGGTAAGGTCTCCTGAGTCAGTAAACAGGATATGACCCTCTTCTCTTGATAATGCCACTATTTCGCTGACTCGGGCTCCTGAAGCAAGAGCAAAAAGAAATATAACTTTCTGAGTCAGATCCTTGAGAGGGCATGAATCATTATCCAAGTTGGAGGCGAAATGGAGCACCTTGTCCAGAGACCAGGAGATCGGTTTTGGTGGTGGTGCTGGGCGTAGACGAGCGCATGCTTTCGGCAGTTTATTGAAGATGTCGTTGGACAGATCAATCTGGAAGGCATACATCAGTGGTCTAGTCAAGGCCGATTTGCAAGTAGAAATCGTGTTGGCTGCCAAGCCCTGTCCATGAAGGTGAATAAAGAAGGACATGCAAAATTCAATGGTGATTTCCGTAGGATTTTTTGCCTTGACGAATGAGATCCATTTTCTCCAGGATGATTCGTATTGCCGTCTTGTGGATTCGGTCTTGTATTCCTCGAGGAAGTCTAGACTTTTCTTCGAGATCCCAAACCTTTTCTTCGCGGCTAGGGAGAGAAAATCATGAGATGAAGGTCCTTGATTTTCGATGATGAAGCGAAGACAGTCGACTTCTGTACTTGCTGGGAGAGAACTGGGCCCGGGAGAGGGATCAGCGTGGGCTGCAGCTCCAGGACCAGGGGGTACCAATTGCTCCGGAGCCACTTGGGAGCCACTAGGGCCGCTGTCCCTTTGAAGGTTCTCAGCTTGTAGAGGACTTTCAGCAGTAGGTTGGTGGGAGGGAACAGGTAGAGCTTGGACCATCTGTTCCAGTCCAGTGACATGGCGTCCACTGCCTCTGCCTTGGGGTTCTCGTACGGGGCCACATATCGAGGAAGTTGATTGTTGTCGCTCGTTGCGAAGAGATCGATCTGAAGTTCTGGGACTTGGTGAGAGATGAAGGAGAATGATCTTGCGTCTAGAGACCATTCCGACTCTATCGGGCTTGTCCGGGATAGAGCGTCCGCCGTCACGTTGCGGAATCCTTGTAGGTGAACTGCAGACAGGTGCCACTTCTTCTTCTCTGCCAGACGGAAGATTGTCAGAAGCACCTGATTTATCTGGGGCGATCTTGAGCCTTGGCGATTGAGACATCGAACTACCACCGAGTTGTCTAGGGTTAGACGAATATGGATCGAGGGAGGCGGGGAGAGTTTCTTCAGTGTTAGAAGGACCGCCATGGCCTCCAAGATGTTGATGTGAAACGTCTTGAATAGGGGAGACCATGTGCCTTAAGCCTGTTTTTGGTGGGAGTGACCTCCCCAACCCTCCAGCGAAGCGTCCGTGTGGATGTTGAGTGATGGAGGTGGGTGTTGAAGAGGGATGGACCTTTTCAGGGCCGTTGCTTCTGACCACGGCTTGAGGAGAAGCCGAAGTCTGTTTGGGAGCCGTCTCTTGAGGTCTCTTCGAGCGATGGATGCAGAACGTCTCCAGACTCCCGCGGCATCCTTTAGCTGTGCACGAAGCACTGGGTTTGTCACTGAGGCGAACTGTAGAGAGCCTAGAACTCGTTCCTGCTGACGTCTTGAGATCCGTTTGGATTTCAGCAGTCGCTTGACAGACCCTGCTATTTCCTTCCTTTTCTTCTGGAGGATGGAAAGGCGGTGTGACTGAAGGTTCCACTGGATTCCTAACCATTGGAACTTCTGAGCTGGAGAGAAGCGAGATTTCTTCGCGTTTATCTTGAATCCCAGGTGTTCTAGGAACTGGGTGACTTTTCTGCAGGATCTTAAACAATCCTCGGGCGATGGAGCCCAGACTAGCCAGTCGTCGAGGTAGGCCATCACCTGGACGTCTTGGAGGCGGCGCTGTTGTACTATGGCGTCCGCCAGCTTTGTGAAGATCCGAGGGGCCACGTTGAGGCCGAAGGGCATGGCCCTGAAGGCGTAGCTTTTCCTTTGGAGTCGAAATCCTAGGTAGGAGGAAGCGTGGTGGTTCATTGGAACGTGCCAGTAGGCATCCGCCAGGTCTATGGAGACCGTGTAAGAAACTCGAGGCAGAAGGGTCCTTATCTGTTGGAGAGTCAGCATCTTGAACTTGTTGTTCGCTATGAACTTGTTGAGGGGGGATAAGTCTAGAATGACTCTGAGCTTGTCGGAGTCCTTCTTGGGAACGCAAAACAGTCTCCCTTGGAACCTGGTTGACTTTACCCTCCTTATCACCTTCTTGTTCAAGAGATCTAGGACATATTCTTCCAGAAGGGGGATTGATTGTTGGAAGAATTGCTGGAAGGTTGGGGGTGGTTGAGTCCAACTCCAGCCTAGACCCTTCTTGACGATGCTGTGTGCCCAGGGATCGAAGGTCCAACGATCCTGGAATTGGCGGAGTCTTCCTCCCACCGGAAGCACTTCATTGCTTCTGGTGTCCCGAGGGTTTACTGCCTCGGCCGCTAGCTCCCCTTCCTCCTCTGCCTCTGGAGGGACGGCGAGATGCGTCTCTGCCTGCACCTCTGCTTGAGCCTCTACCTTTGGGACGAAAGGTAGTCGTCTGTTGCTCAAAGGCAGGGGTGAAAACCGGTGACTGGGACAAAACCGGTTGGGTGACCAGCTGAAAGGTCTGCTGTGGCTGAGCAGCCACTTGGGGAGTAGCGGGTCCCGGAAACTGCCGTCTCTGTTGACGTTGCTGGGGTTTTGGCTTGGAGGATTTCCTCTTAGGTTGAGGGCCATCGTCCTGAGAGGATTTCCTCTTCTTCGACATGCCCCACTTGTTGAGAAGGTTCCTATTCTCAGTGGCGGCCTTGTCGGTGATCTCTTTCACAAGATCAGAGGGAAAGAGGAATTTACCCCAGATGTTGGAGGAAATCAGCTTCCGGGGTTCGTGTCTCACTGTGGCACTTGAGAACACGAATTCACGACAGGCTCTCAGAGCTCTCATGAAGCTGTACAGGTCCTTAACCAGAGTCGCCATATGCGATTTAGCGAGCACCATGTAGTGGTCGGGGACTCTAGTGTCGCCAGCCATGACGTCAAGCTGTACTTGGAGGGACATGGATGCTGCGAGCTTTTCCTTCGTGTCTTGTTCCCGACGAAGGAATGAATGAATGATTTAAAGTTTTCAGGCATCCTGACATCTAAGGTCATTGACGCCGGTAACATTTAATTTATGTATACAAAAGTAAAAAATGAAATAAAATAAAAAATTAAAAAGTATTCAATTAAAATCATAAAAATTGAATGTCATAAAAGTTAAATATTTTTCAGAAGACCTGCTTCTGAAAGAAATCTAAAAATACCACTTGCATGGTAGGACACATTATTTCCAAGAATCTTGGCAAGGATGAACCTGCCACCCTCACCTCAAGCCTCAAACAAATATCTATTCCGCAAGATGTTATAATTGGGGCATTCGGTCAACAAATGCCTTACTGTTAGAGGTACTAAACAGTCGTCACAATACGGTTGGTGTTGGCCCTTCAGAAGAAACTCATGTGTCAACCGAGTGTGACCAATAGGGAGACGACAAAGAGACAACTCCCATTTTCGGGGCATCCTATTATACCTCCAAGGAGATATGTCATTTGTTACTTCCCTCATTTTATTGCCATCTTGACTATCCCATTGCTGTTGCCATTTATTGCAAACCAATTACTTGATGTCAGGTAAGAAATCATTACAGGGAATGGGATACCTTCTTGGCAGCAACTCGGATGCAGCCTGCTTAGCCAGTGAATCTGCCTTCTCATTCCCGGACACACCTACATGTGCTGGAACCCAACAAAATTGAACTATTATACCTCTCCGTCCAATAAGGAAAAGCCATTCTAAAATCTTTAAAACTAGAGGGTTATTAGAATTAAAAACTTCCATAGCTTGAAGGACACTCCTTGCATCACTAAAAATTGTAAAATTACCCTCCTTCTCCAACGCTATTTTGTCAATAGCGGTTAATATGCCATACAGTTCGGCAGTAAATATGGAAGCGGTCAGAGGAAGTGCACCTCTACAATTAAAACCATTACTATGTACTCCAAATCCAACGCCAGCATCGGATTTGGAGCCATCAGTATAGATAAAAGTTGATCCTCTATGTTCTTTAACATGTTCATTAAAAAGGGACCTGGCTTCTATGTCTGACATATTCTTCTTATCTCCAATAAAATATTTACAAAAAGATATCTCTGCTAACTTCCATGGAGGCGTTGATGATACCTTGAATGGAAGTACCTTATTTCTAATTATATCCAGACTATTTAATAATCGTTTCACCCGAAAGCCATAAGGTTGAGGAGATTTTGGGTGCAACTCAAAGTATGATGCGTGTCTTACAAGGCTTGCAGTCTGAAAGGCTAGAGAGTTAGGGAGTCTTTGCAATCTAAACCAATATCGAAGAATGGAAGACATTCGGTAAAGGTCTAGAGGTAACTCTCCAGCATCAACAAGGAGACTTGGGATAGGCGACGTTTTAAAAGCTCCAGTAGACAATCTAATACCTGCATGATGTATCGAATCTAATATTTTTAACCGGCTTGGGGTGGCTGAAGAATATACCTCACAACCATAACTAATTTTGGAAAAAATCAAGGCCTTGTATAATTTTAAAATAGTATTGCGGTCTGCCCCCCATGATGTATGGGACAATACTTTTAAGATATTCAGAGCTTCAACACATTTAGCTTTTAGCGCTTTTAGGTGAGAAACCCATGTAAGTCTACAGTCAAATATCAAACCTAAAAATTTGGTTTCCGATACACATGGTATCCATTGACCTTTAATGTATATATCCGGGTCTGGATGTACTCCCCGGATACGACAAAAATGGACAATGGTAGTTTTACTTGTCGGGAACTTAAATCCATTCATGTCAGCCCACTGGATAATTTTATCATTAGAGAGTTGGATTTTTCTCTCAACCATTGCCATTCTAGTGCCAGCAAATGATATTGAGAGATCATCCACAAATAATGTTGAGAGAACATCCTGGGGAATGGCTGAGGATATCCCATTAATTGCTAGTGCAAAAAGGGTTACACTCAGCACACTACCCTGAGGAACTCCTCCTTCCTGGCTTTTACTCTCTGATAGAGTTTCCCCCACTCTCACTTGAAAAACTCTATGTGAAAGAAATGTCTGAATAAATAGTGGCAGCTCTCCTCTCAATCCCAATTCATGAATGGTTTTAAGAATACCATATCTCCATGTGGTATCATATGCCTTTTCAAGGTCAAAAAATACTGTAACATGGTGCTGTTTGGAAGCAAAGGCTTCACAAATAGAAGACTCAAGTCGTATCAACACATCGGTCGTTGAGTGCATTTTTCGGAATCCACATTGAATCGGTGATAAAATACCTTTCTTTTCAAGGTACCATATCAGCCTTGCACTGACCATCTTCTCCATGATTTTACATAAACAAGATGTCAATGCAATAGGACGATAGTTTGCTGCTAAAACTTGTCTTTACCGGGTTTTAAAAAGGCTAAAATAATGGCTAGTTCCCAAACACTTGGGTAACTATGATCATGCCATATTTTATTAATAATGCTTAAAATAAATAGCTTTGTATTAAAATGTACATGTTTAATCATTGCATATGGAATTTCATCGGGTCCAGGGGCTGTATCGTTGCAATGAGCAAGTGCGGAATCAAATTCTCTTTCAGTGAAAGGAGAATTATATGACTCTTCCCTTCTTGTTGCAAAATTTAAAATTTTCTTTTCTTCAGTGCTCCTATACTGGTGACCAGGGGCTCCTTCATACTTGCTGGATACATTTGAAAAATGATTAGCCAGGGCATTGCTAACTTCATTTGCTTCAGTTACATACTGGCCATTCACCTTCAACACTGGTGGTGGGTTGGGGGTGAATTTGCCAGCTATCTTTTTTACTTTCCTCCACACAGAAGATGGTGGTGTTCTACTGTTAATGGAGGAAACAAAAGACATCCATGACTGGCGCCTTGCTTCTTTCATGGCACGACGGAACTGTGCTCTACATTTCTAGTACATAGTTAAATTCTCATCAGTTCTGCGTCTACGCAATCGTGTTAGAGATCTTCTTGTGGCTCTGTGGAGTGCAGTTAGTTCTGAAGACCACCACGGGACTGGTCGTTGTTTGAATAACCCTGTTGTTTTGGGAATTGAATTGACTCCTGCTGTATGAAGAGTTCCATTCAGTAGGTCTATGGCATCATCAACACTTTCAAACTGTTCTGCTCTCCCTTCGATTTCACTTAGCTCGGAAAATTTAACCCAGTCTGCCTTGTCTAGATTCCAACGTGGCGATCTTTGCAAAGGCGGACCCTTGTTGGTGTTTATAATGATTGGTGCATGATCACTAGTATGCCAATCATCTAATGTCCTCCAATCAAAATCAAGAAGGCAGTTAGAGCTTGCAATTGAAAGGTCAATGCATGACAAAGTACCTGTCTGAACATGGAAGTGTGTGGGCTCTCCTGTATTAAGGAGTCCCACATCCTCATTCTCCACAATTTATGAGATAATATTGCCCCTTGTGTTTGCTAAAATATCACCCCATAAAGGATGTCTACCATTCATATCTCCCAGTAAGAGAAAAGGTTGAGGGAGTTGTTGAATGACCTCTGCTAAATCATCATATAAAATATTATCATTTGGAGGTAAGTACAGAGAGCATATTGTATATTTTCTCCCTATATCAATTTGTACAACAACTGCCTGCAGGGTTGTGCGTATAGACATGGGTATTTGGGGAACATCTCGACGAATGTACATGAGACTTCCGCCATGGCTCCCTGCTTGTTGATTATATGGTGTTCTATAGCTAACATACTCTCGAGGACTAGGAGTGTTAGAATCAAGCATACTTTCCTGTAGACATACAATTATGGGGGAATGCTCATGAATTAGGAGCTTAAGTTCTTCATATTTCGCCCTCAAACCCTGACAGTTCCATTGCAAAATGGAGGAGAAAACTATGGATTATTTCTGGAAGACATCTTGGATGAGGTCTTCCCATTAGCAGTTTTTAATCTAACATTATTACCTGTAGGTTTCTTCAGAGGTGGTCTTGTTATGTTGGGTTTTACGTTGGTGTTTTTCTTTGTATCTTTTTTTATCTATTTGTTGAGGGGGATGGTGGACCTCAACTTGAATTTCTGATTTATTTAAATTATCTTCTGGTTGATCGGCAACATCAACAGACAAAACATCATATTTATTTGATGTCATAATTCTAGTATTTCTTATGGAAGGGGGTGAGAGAGATGGAGGTCTCTCTCTTTTACGATTAGTAGGTTGTGAGTTACCAGGTTTTTGTACCTTCCCCACTACAGGTACACCTGATAACTTGGTGTCAGGTGGAATCTCCATTAAATCAGGCAAGGATATGGCCTGGGAGAGGTTAGTACTATCCTTTGTAATGGGGGACAAAGGTTTGATAGTGGTGGGCAATGTCTTTTGGTTGATACTCAATGATAAATCTTTAGGAGGAGATGTTCTTGTCTTATGCAGCACTTTATCAATAGATGGTGAATTCCTTTTTCGAGAACTACCTACAGTAGTAGGTGGGTGAGATGATTCCCGAGGAACTTTTTCTCCTGTTTTTAATGTCTTTGCATAAGTATCAGATTTATTTAATAATCTCTTGGCATGCCCCACGCTTACATGTTCAATAATTGATTTATTGAGGGCAGCCTCTTCTAACTTATAAAACTGGCAGCTCCTATCATTAGATTTATGATTAGAGTTGCAGTTTAAGCACCTTGCCTCAAATGTACATTCCCCATGGTAAATATTGGAGCAAGAATTACAAATTCTTTCACTATTGCAAACTTTGGAAGGATGTCCAAATTTAAAGCAATTATAACATTGCAGTGGCTTTTGCTTGAAAGGTTGAACTCTGATCCTTTCGTTTTCTATGTCTATGTGGGAAGGTACATCGGCATCCTGGAAAGTAAGAACAATCATTGATGTTCCAGGTACTTTATGTACTTTCCACACTGATAGAGGACACATAGTCAATATCTCTTCTTCAGTAAATTCATACAGATCCCTATTAAAAACCACTCCCCTTCCATAGCTAAAGTTTAGATGGGGTTTGATGTCCAATTTTATATCATCATTTACTGTCTTCAAATTGGACACTATAACAGACTGTGTGTATGACTTGGCCTTTATCAAGTAACCTTTCTTACCAAATCGAGATATATCTCCAGGTGCGATCGTACCTACCTTCCTCTTTAGAAATTTGCAGATCTTGAAATAATTTTCCGTACCTCCTACAGATTGAGCAAGAAGCCACATTGGTGGTTTTGGCTTTCTTTGGGATGGCATATCTGCCTCTATATCTTTATTAGCCCAGTCTGCTGGTCTGTAGACATCCAGATCTTTAGGTGCCCCATCACACAGAGCACCCTTAACACTCATATTACCTACTTTAATATCAATAATATTACAGCTAGCATTAAATGCTTCCTCATGACAATTAAATGATAACCAAGATTCCCAATTATCATCTTGAAGTTTCATTCTAATTTCTTTTATTAATCCGTAACACTCAAATATTTTATGTAGCACATCATAATTAGCTTCTAACGGGATTTGGGTAATGTGCAGGACATTCAGTTTTCCTGTGTTGCCCAAATTACCCTTTTTCCGAGTGTTTAAAGAATAGTCCTTTTTAGTTCCTACGTCGTCAACGGAGTTTTCTTTAAATGAATTGCCAGAGGTCGTCAACAGTGCCGGGGGCGAGTCAGCATATCCAGGGGAGGTGGGGTCATTCTCACAAGAATCCATCATAAAAAAGAAAAGAGAAGAGTGATTTTTTGAAGTTTGATTTACCTGCTTGAGAACATTAAGGCATCACATGTAGGGAAGGAAATTTACACTCTCCACTACCGGCACAGTGAGAGTATACTTCCCAGATGGTCCACTCCATACCCTACCCGAAGGATAGCATCAAAACAGATATAGAGGCACAGGTGTAAGCTGAACCCGCCTGTTAGGACTGGGACCAAGAAACTATGGAATCATCCTCCCCATATCTGTAATGACGGGCTTCCGGCCAAAAGCCGAGAGTCCTACCCCAAGCGTTGGATCCCCCTGGATTCCGAAGACCCAACACTTGAGAATAGTTCCGCCAAAAAGGTCCAAACCATCTTCGGGATGGCCGAGATCATCCAATACTCTTACATATAGTTTTGAGCACAAACACCTCCCAACCATGACACCTTTCCCATTCATCAAAACAGGCAGCAATACCAGATGTGGAAACATCCACCCAAGTGGCAATAACAGATGTAGAAACATCCATGCCATAAAAAGAGAGAGAGAGAAAAAAATAGTAATAAACACACATATATGTAAATATATACACATATACATATGGGAAATTTTACTCATGGGGTTGGGACAGCAACATGAAGGAAAGTTTATAATATTAGGAGAAGGTTGAAGCAATATAAAGAGGAAGAAAAAGATAATTGAGAGAGAAATTTAGATTCGAACTGGGGGAGCAATTTCCCTAAGTTCGAGAGCCCAATTGCCCATCACCAAGTTTCAGCACGGGAATAGAATGCCGTGCTGAAGCTCAGTGACTTCATTAAGGCATTCTCTCATTAAGAGGGACACAAGAAAGAATTAATACTCAGTTTTCCAGAGGATGAAGATGCTGGAGATTGCGTGATAATTCCGAAAACTTGCAACAAAACACCGGGAACACTTTGGGAGAACACCTAGCTTATACGCTACAAGTAAAAGGAATGGCGGCCGGTAGTAGTACGGATAGGAGGTCCAACGGGTACCTAGAACGGCATCCCCTTTCTTTCGCCACTCTTCCCCCTTACATCAGAGTTAAATCTATTCGGGGTGAAGATTGCTATGTGTCGTATCTAAAAAATATGTCCCTGATCCCTAGTGATGTCCTTAAATGGATGTTTGCGCCAGGAATTAGAACCTTGGAGACCTTCGGTTTATTTCTCTGGGAGTATCACTGTAGAAAATATCCCTTAGAAAAGCTACCTAAAGGAACCTTCCATCAGAACGACATGCCCGAGCCCAAAAATGTTCAGTTATCTCATCTTTGTGGAATTGATCCAATTGGATCTATGATTCATCAATCAGTTCACAAAGTTTTTCAAACAGTGATGTTTCCAAGATTGGTTTTCCAATGCCAGTTTTCCAGTTTGGAAACAAAGGCCTGGAGTGTTGGTTTCCCTTCCTTGAAGCTTTAAATTTAGCTTGTTCAGATGGTCGAAAATATCAGCAAGATATGCAACCCTTTTAATTCATGCTTCATCTTCAAAGTGAGCCACAAGAACTCTCTTTTTTCTTGAACCTCCAGGAATAACTTTATTTCATCTTTCATCTCAAAGACACAGTTGGCAACGTTCTTTTTGATAACCAGCGTACTGCTGTGTAAAAAAGAAGAACTTTGTGGTCAGTATTCATGACTTTGCACAGTCCTTTAAATAGCCGAGTGTTGAGTGTTGCACTCTTTACATAATTCACAATTTTTATTACAGAATCAAGCACTTCTTGCAGAGAGGCAGGGAAAGTCTTACTGGAGAGAGCATATCAGTGGATCATGCAGTGGATGCCTTTGGCTTGAG